>NW_015112812.1:314735-362073 GCF_001443285.1 Poecilia latipinna
TTTTTTTTTTTAATTTTTTTTTTGGGATTTTTTATATTTTCCCCGCAGACTTTTTCCCCTTTTTTTTTTTTTTTTTTTTTTTTTTTTGCTTATTTTTGTTAAGTCCTCATGTTGAAAATGATATTTAAAAAAAAAAAACTTTGATTAAAATGGCAAAACTGGATATGTGAAAGACAAAAGAAGCTTCAGTCTTTAGCTGAGCAACTTCTGAAAGTCAAGTTTTTAGGTCATGAGGTGAAAGCAGGCAACAATCTGACACAATTTTTTACTTTTGCTCCAAGTTTTCAACCATTAAATCTTTGTGGGTCACTTTTTCTTTTTATGTATATAAAACTATCATCTCCAGTATTTTTCATAAACATCACAAAAAAAAAAAAAATCAAAACAAAATGTGTCTTTTAGAATCAACTCTGGATGCCAAGGTCAAGGTTCATTTTGTAACCGATACAATTTCAAGTCATTTAGGATATTTTAAATATGCTATTAATTCCCGAATGAGCCCATTTTCCACAAATAATTCAGAGTTATGTTCCACAGAAAAAAATAGCAAACAGGTGAATCCACAAATACTAAATCACAAAAAGGTGGATGTTCATTATAATTGTCTTAAACACAGAGGTTTGCGCTTGCTGCAGCACTTTGGACCAGCTGAAAGCATTCAAGTGCGACTTCCTCATAGAAATGTCAAGTTTAGCTATCCTTATGCTTTTTTGATTTAACTATCATAATTATCATAAATATTATTATTAGTTCTTAATGTATTCTCAATTTCTTGTACATTGTTGCTGCTTTCTACACATATAGTACATTTTTTAAACATCCACAATCAGTTTAAGATTGTTGAAATCTGAATTTATTATTTTTAATAATCATATCCTCCTGACTGCAGTAGTTCATTTTTTGTCCTCTGTAGAGGACATTTCTATCTCCCACCTCACAATATCTCCCACCCCCTCCATTCTACTGAATGGTATCTGTCCTCTCCAGATACCAAAAGATACCAAAAGGGGTGGGATACCTTTTGGTATCCCACCCCTTTTGGTATCTGGAGAGGACATTTAGGGCTTTTCAATGATACCACATGTGAAGGGGTGGGACTTTTGTACGTACCTTTTTCTAATTCATAAAAATGGTGTTCATCAGTAATAACACATTTTATGGGATGAGACAAAGTAAGTGCATAAAACCTTTTATTACCTTACAAAGACGGTGGGATTTAAAAAAATGGTGATTGGACAATATTTTTTTTCCTGGTAGTCAGGATTATAGTATTATTTTTCCTGTATTGTAAGCTTTCCCTGGGTCTCTTTTTGTAATTTCTTTCTGTAACCTGTTGTTGATACACCTGAATCGGGACAATAAGCAACATTTCTATTATATCCTATGGTTTCTCCACTATTTCCAGGTGTCTACTGAGTGGCTGCTGGTCCATATTCCCTCAGAGCTCCTTGTCTCCTGATCCGTTTATCTTTCATATCCTCTCCTGTGCTGCTCCCCATTGGTCACAGCCGCAGCCTTCATGTCGAGTGGTGCAGGGCGCCTCCTGCAGAGCGCAGCAACACTTCAGACAGCCTGACTTTTGTTCCCGGCTACCACACTCAATAAAAGTGCCAACAACCTGTCACTTCTGAAGGTCACCGGGGTCATAACGAGAGAGTTTGGGTGTAAACATACGCCTTGAAACAGAGATGACACACACAGACTCACAACACCATCAACAAGACTCGGTGAGGAGGCTGACTGCAGTGATGGGCCAGAGATTAACTCAATTACAAGAAGTTCTCACCTACTCTCAAATCCTGACTTCTTGGAAATCAGCTGTTGCCTTGGTGATGTGCAGTGATAGCAGTGGCAAAGGGTTAGCTTGGCAGCAGGAGCAGGAGGCGGGAGATGATCAAGAAAAAGAAATGTGGCTTATTTTGAGAAAATACTTCTGCATTCAAAGACACAAACACGGCACTCTTCTACTTCCTTCACTAAAAATATATATAATTATCCTTCAAAGTAATGTTTCTTGTTTAAGGAAGGTAAATAATATACACCATGCTTTGGAAAAGTGTTCATATTTCCTGAATATTTTTAGGTTGTTTACCTCAAACTTTAAAATATGTCACTGGGACTCTATGTACGAACACAAGGATGGGATTCATTGAGTTGAGGAAGACTGCTGATGCATGTTTTGTTTGTTTTACAAATAAAATTTTTTAAAGCGTGGCATACATTTATTCAGTTCCTATCAGTAAACATTTTGCAGAATGTTTTGCACTGTTCAATTACAGTTTCAAGGCTTTAGAGATACTTCTCTACCAGCTTTTTACATCCACAGCACTGTTTCTCAAACTTTTTCAGGCCAAGGTCTGCTTGCCACATTTAACAAACACTCACAGACTACCTAATTTGAAATTACCCCCAAAATAATGCAACATCTTCAGCTTGAAATGAGAATTAGTGTCTTAACTCATTGTTTTCGTTCCTCCTAATGTGAAAGGTGGTGCTGTTTTGTGTGAATTCTAAACTTTCCAATGATGGAAAACACACAGAAATAATAATAATAATAATAATAATAATAATAATAATAATAATAATAATAATAATAATAATAATAATAATAATAATAATAAAAGCTTTTACTACAATTATGTGCACTATTAACGTTTTGGGGCTATTTGTAATTTAGAAGCCTAATAAAAGAAAAAAAAATGATTGAGTTGCGTTTGCAAGAATGATCATTTTCTTTCAGTCAGTAAGTAGGCCAACATAATTAATATTTACTGTGTTCAATAAATATGGGCAAATATGTCTATCATTAGAATGCTGTGTTGTGCATCCCAAGCTGCAGTTTAGTTCTGAGACACTTGAGGGCGCTATTGCATCAACAAAAATTTCAACTTTTAAGTGAAAAGTGACAACATAGAGAAACACGCGTCCCGTCATCGTGTTTAGCTTCAGTAAAACTTGGTTCATTGGACCATTTTCCATTTTCTTTCCCGTCTGCTTGTGGAAGCGACTACATTTCCCAGAAGGCTAGCGGCTGGATTTTTTTTGTTTGCTTGTTTGTTTTTACTCTTGTTCTCAGTTTGCAGCTGGAACAACTGGATCAACTCGCTGCTCTTGTGGATATATTAATACATCCTTTTTTCCCCCCATTTTAATCTGATCCCTATTTGAAGAAGTTTATTTAAATAACTTATTCAGTCGGTTTTGTTTTATTAGAAATTTTACTCCAGATCTACAGGCACATTTTTGGAGATTATTATTTTTTTTTTTTATCTTTATTTTTATTTTTTCCTCGCTCGGTCTGGACAGGAGTGTCAGGGCTGCAGCTTGGTGAGTTCAAAAGCATCACAGTGAGGGTTGAACTGGACGCGGCTCTCGGTGCCAACGCCTTTCCCTCTCTCTGCGCTTCTCCTCCCGGCCGGGGAAGTTCAGCTCACACCGAGCCAGGAGCAGCAGACCACGGCGGCGTCCGAAGCCAATATCCGGAGCAGAAAAAGTTGTTTTGTTTTGGGGGTGGGGGGAGAAGAAACAGAAGATGGGCTGCACGATCAGCGCCGAGGATAAAGCCGCGGTGGAGAGGAGTAAAATGATTGATAAAAACATACGAGACGACAGAGAGAAATCATCCAGAGAGGTGAAACTGCTTCTACTCGGTATGAAACCATACCTGATGCTTCTTATGTATTTATTTATTTATTTATTTATTTTTTACTGCTTCAGTGCCTTTATGCAGAGTCTGTAAGGTTACTTTTTTAAATTTTCCATTCCTTCACCGCCACTTATGAGTTTGCAGTCTGGGAACTCCAGCACTCCTCCCCTTTCTTAAGGAGCTGGGAGTCATCGCTTCCTGAGAAAACTGTCAGAAAGAAACCAGATGTTGGTCAAAGAGCAACTGGCCGAGCGGCTTTCTCTCGGTGTTGGGTTGTTGAAAAGAATAAGAATAGCATGCTTATATGAGAGGACAAGTGCAGTCATTTGTTACTGAAGATGTTGGCAACAGCTGCAGCTCTGTTTCACGTCAGCTCATCAGAAACAACTGCTGGCTCATCAATCCAGAGAATGTTGCAATGAGCAGGAGATGTTTCAGAATCTGCATTTAAGCTGGCATTCATAGCTGCATCTGATTAGACAAGAACATCCTCTGAAGCTTCGTTTATTTAGTGATTTAGTTGGAAAAGTGAAACTTTTATAGAATTAACTTTTATAGAATAATAAGTTGTGCTTATTTGAATTAAATTTGATGATTCTTGCGCACAGTTAATGAAAAACCATAAAACAGTTTTTGCAGAAAAATAGATCATTAAATTAGACCAAAATAAGATGAAGTTGTTTTAATATGTGCTGTCTAACAGACAGTCACTGTGACACACTGCACAAGGAGGGTAGGCCAAAAAAATGTCACGACTATAGAAAGCCGCTGTTGACATAATTCTGTATTCAGCATTTAAATGGAAGATTTAGTGGAAGGAAAAAAAATGGTGCAAGAGCATCAGCTGCTTGAAAAGCATTGTGAAGTTTTTAGCTCCATTTCACTTCCAGTTTTCATCTGTAAATGAACAGAAATAAACACCTGCTTTTCACATTTAAGACACTGAAATAAATTAACTTCTTGATTAACTCCAGTATGTTTTTACATTAAAAAATACCGAGATTCCTGTTGCAATAAATAGCATAAAATCATCTTTCACGTCATGAGAAAACTTCAAGAAAATCATGCTGGATTTTTCTTTTCCCATGTGTTTTAAAATTCTTCAGTTTGCTGGTACAGTAGCCCATTTTGGCCAAATTAAACTTCAGATCTTTTCATAATGTTGTCCAAATTCTAGACTTTTAGGAGGAAAGTCCTCAGTGTCGTTCTGCTGCTCTGTCTATGCCGTATGTTCTAACTCTGCACCTGAATACGTCAGCATGTCTTAGTGAATGTAGATTAATGGTATGAACTTGATTAAGAGCTGTACTCGTTCTCTTCCACTGTGTTCAATCCGCTGTTTTAAATCCTAAACGAGCTCCATGTGAGCCCAGACATGAGCCGGAGGACGTGGTGCGCCTCGTCTAACTGCGGCACAAGATCTTCCTGGTGAATCTCTGTGTGTGTCTGCATGGAAAACGTCATCTATACATGCAAAACAAAACTGTTTTAAGTTGACCTTACTCTAAATAAGAAGATATTCCGGTTGCATAAGCTACATGAACAGTCCTGTTATTGTGCCTTTGAAAAGTTTACATTTTTTAAAATTTGTCACATTGAATGTATTTTACCAGGATTTTATCCAACATTTTGAAAAGAAGAAAATGGAGCTCTAACTCAAAAAAAGTGTCACAAGTTTGTCTATATTTATATTTGTTTAACTTGACAACTTAAAAAGATTGTTAAATTAACTTAGATAAACTTAATTTGATCACACGTGACCAATTGGTGCAATGTATTTAAGTCGGATCAAATGTTCTCTTTTTTTTTTAGTTTAGATCAAAACAAAGTAGAGGAAGAAAACGAGTCAGACTTGGTCCTGATTTTAGGTTAAATCAGGTTTAATTGGCAGAAACAGTTTGATCACTTAAATTGGTTCAAAATATTCATCCAGCTGACATCATTTATTTTTTTTTATTCACATAACTCTGGTCATATGTTGCTGCTCTCCCAGCGAACCTGTCGCTGTGGGCGATGACCACACAGAGATGCCAGGAGGATTACACTCCCAGCTGCGCTCAGCATTTTCAGCTTGTTACAAATCTTTAAGCCGCCCAAACCCATTGCAGCCAAACTAAAAGAAAAAAAAAATGTGATAAACTTTCAGAAAAATTGGCAACTATAAAAGATGACAAGAAAGCAAAGCTTATGGGAGGAAAAATATTTGAAAAAATGTGGAATGTTAGTTTCATGTTCCACTGCTGAAACGCACCACGCTCAAAATGAACTTCACAAGGCTGTAGAAAAATGATTTACGCCCAAAACGATTAGAGCATCCCATCATATTTGACTCTGTCAGTATTTTCATTGTCTGCGCAACATTTTTTCAGATAATCTAATTAGTGCTGGACTCAAACATCTTCTCAGGGTCGCAAAGAGTAGCAGACATGTAATTAGATGGAGGATTCTGAGGACAGATGTGACATGTTGGGTCACATGCTGCAGGACGTCCTGAGCAGCTGCAGCAGAATGCATCTTAAATTGCATAGAAACATCTCCGCTCTGCAGACGTATTTCTGAGCACTGAAATGTGTTTATTAGTGATAATCGAATGAGCCAGACGTGGTTTGTCTGAGGAACGGACGAACCTGTCGGTGATCATCACAGAGAAGCTGAATCAGCGGGTTAATCGATCCTGAGCGGGGAATCTGATTTGTTTTGTCGAGACCAGAGGAGAATATACCAGTTTACCCTTCTGCAGAAATCCCACTTCACATCAGTTGTTATCGCCAACGGCAACCAGTGGCAGCATTTGCTCCATATCCACTCATTGCTGTTGTTATAATGGGTTTTCTTACTTGTTCTCCCTCAACTATTTTTGTTCTAGATCCCATCTCTGATAGCATGAAGCATTTTTTTTTTCCCATAAAGCACTTCTTGTCATTTCTGAGTTTCAGCCCACATCTCTGAGTCATCTGTTCCCCTTATAGACTGTATCTCCACTCTTGTACGTCAAAGACCCTGTTCCAGGTGTTACATGACAGAAAAGTATCCACACTCCTTGACTGGTTTCACATTTTGTCATGTTTCAACCTCTGCCTGTGCAGAGTTGGTATCCAGGGACGGACTGGCATACGGGACCACCAAGGATTTCCCCAATGAGTTAGTGGGTCGGTGGTTTATCCCGTGGGGAAGCTGTGGCACTTGACCTGAACACACACGCAGCAGCAATTGTTTTGTGACGCCATGTTGCCTCAAACTATACCACATCAGCTTTGTATTAATTTCTTTAACCTTTTGTCTCCGCTCCGGTCAGGCGGATCTCCTTAGAGAACGAGGGCTGCAGGGCCACATGGCTGGCAGTGAAGAGTGGAGAGCAGAAAAACTTGCCCCGTAAAGCCCAGCCACCAAAAGCAAATAGCATCTGTGGCACTTAATAAAAACTCAGCAGTCACGAAATGGAAAAGCTTTGTTCCTACTATTGCCACATAAATGAAATCTGTCTCTCATATCCAACAGAGAGATGCGCAGTGCAGTGGCTCCAGCTTGCCATGCAGGGCCGGTCAGAGGTCGTATGAGGCCTTGCATTTGACTTGGGGACCCAAGGAGTCTTCATGAATGTTTACGACTGTTGTCATGAAGTTTGGTAAATAATGACACTTGCAGTGCACATTTGCATTAAAAGTTGCATAAAAGTGTCTAATTAGCATTATTGGGTGAAATGTTTTTTTTAGTTTTTATGCAGAGTTGCATTAAAACTTACATTAAAGTCAATTAAAAGAGTCAACTTTGCTGTAAGAGTGTCATTATTTGACGGATGACAGCAGTCGTAAACATTCATAAAGACTCCTTCATGTTCATGCATTAAGCAGCATTAAATAAGTCTGCATGAGCTAAGAAGATGTAGCAGTGAAAACCTTTTTCTACACTTAACAGTTGTTCGGATAAAGTTTTAAACAGTCTCAAACATCTTGTGTGTCCCTCCCAAAGCTTTTTTTGTCCATTCCTGCAGACAGGACTGGTGCAAAGCAGCCATGCCACTTTGCCTGTAGAAGCGTTCTCCATTTGTGCCCAAGCTTTAACTTCCTGTTTGATGTGCGGAGATGTCGTGTCAATATTTACTCTGATGTTCTTTCCTCTTCTTGTCACTTGTTTTCTGAAGTGCACCAGTTCCTCATGCAGCAAAATGCCTTTTTTCATTTAACGACTGTCATAATGGGGAAACACTTAAATTTCAGGTACATTACACCAGACTCTCTAAAAGTTAGGATATTTTCTTTAGGTGGATTTTTACATTGCAGTCTGTCTTTTTGAGTAGTTTCTTTTTTTTTGGAATCCTGGCTTCTTCCTCCCAGAGTGGCTTTTCTGTCCATGTTCACGCTGGACGTTTTTATTACTGTGGATAATCTCTTACCATCTTCAGTCAGAAACTTAACAGGGTCTTTTTCTTTTGGTTAAGGGTTAAATTATAATTTTCACATTTTGACCCATATCACATTCACCTCTGGGATTCAGAACCTATCCTCTTCCTAAACAGAACCATGTCTGGATATTCCCATGTTTAAACTCTTACAGTTTAAACAGATAAACTTGGAGCCTTAGGCTAAATGGAAATTACACTCATGTATGAACCAGACTTGTCGGACTCCACCTTTCTCTTCCTGACATCTTCACAGGTTGCTTTTATATTCCTCTGATGTCCAATTTGGCTCCAATTAACTCAAATGTTGTGAATTAACCAATCAGAAGGGTACAAAGCGAAACGCATCGTCATTTCATCTGAGCTTTTCCAGATTGTTCAGTTTATGTAAAGTTATAAATTTCAAAAGAGTAACAAAGAATATGTTTCTTATTTATTATTGTATCATTTCTCAAACATTAATATTTTTGGTATTTCTCAATTACCTAGAAAAGGAAGAGCTTAATTTCATTTGATGTTAGGAAGCACATCAGTAAGGAGATGTGGTTATGTCTCTTTCTGCAGTGTGGGGTTTAGGCTACACTTTAAACATTTTGTTGAAAAAAACATGTGAAACTTAATCCACGACGTGGACTTCATGTCGGCCTTTCTTTTAAAATCACAAATAAAAAACTGAAGTTTGTGGTTGTGACGGGACAAACGGTGAAACATTTAAGGGACATGAATACATTTACATTGAAGGCTTTGTTCCAGCCCCACCTAAAAAGGCTGGTTGTTTGGAAACATTTATTCTGAAATACTAACCACAGAGACGTTTCCAGCCAATCACTCTGCCTCTGTGCTGGTACTAGAGAGGGAAAACAAGGGGGGGAGGGGGGAAATGTGGCTGCTGCCCGTTATTGAAACCACAGAGTTTTAAGAGCCCCTACTCCCTTCCAACGAAAGCGTTCTCCTATTTGACCACAAACAGCGAATCATGAGAAAAGCCCAAAGTTTAGATTCCTGTTAAGAGAGGCTCGGTTTGGAGTCTTGCTTCTGTGTGGGTTTGCGTCGACGCGAAAGCCTGTGCATGAGCTGGTTTGTGAGCTGGCAGACGTCCAGCGTTGACAATCAGCCAAGAAATGCAGTGAATGGGGGAACTGGTGGCTGGGAGGACCGAGGACGTGAATCAGCGCAATTTGTCTTCTCCTGTGAGCGGCTTAAATCTCTTCTGCTGCCGTCAGCTCGACCAAACAATTCCAGGATTTAATTCCTGTTGAACAGCAATCTGGACACAACATTCAGCTCTGATCCCCCTTGACAGTATCCAGCTGCTGAAGGCGACAGGAATGTGTTCTGACACCTTTTCCATGCAGAACAATGCTAAGCCAATTATTTTGTGTTTTTTTGACACAGCTGCTCCCTTTAGGAAAACACCAGCAAACGTATTTGTTTAATTCCACTGCCTGGAAAACTTGTGATGCAGTTTCCTGATGATTTTACAAAGCAAACATGGGTCTGCTGCTGCTGCTGCCGTGATGAACTAAGATGATGTTTTTATGGAAATAGTTTTTCTTAAGCTGTCTGAGTTTGACCCGCAGTGTTTCGCATGTACACATGCTTTCACTGCTCTTTAACCCAATGAGAACTGGTGCAGCTTGCTCATGCTTCCCCCTTTCAGAAGTGAAAGCAAAGCGAGTTCGTTTTGCCCAAATCTGTTGTTTTCAACGCACAGTGTGGAGTTTTCGCTGCTGAATCAAGTGCAAACCTCAGTCCTTGAGTGCAGAGGTTTTTATTTCTGGCACGTTTTTGGATCAGAGCTGAGGAAATGTCCAGTTTTTGGGAAGATGTTTCGAACAGTTGATGTTGTTTTGCGTAGAGCCAGTTGCACGGTGGTGATGGCATTGCGCAACTCGGTAGTTGCTGCAGGAGCAAAATTGCAGGATTCCAGGATAAAATGTCCCATATCAGCACCTCGATTACCTGTTTTCCCTATTGGATTGTTTTAAAGAGTTAAATCCAGAATGTAATGATTTGTCAGTCAGTGTAAAAGTTGCTGGTCAGCTCAGCTTGGCTTTATTGGTTTTTGATCATCCTGTGACGCTTTGCTCCTCTGGGTTTCACCCTGGGTGAATCCATTTTCTTCACCTAGATTTTTATTATTTGTCCTTTATTTGCAAGTTGGGTCACTATTTCTTCGATAGCACTTGCTGCATTTAGCAGAGTTTAACAAAATGATTTAAAGCACATTCATTCCCTCCCACATCTGTTTTTGAGTGAATCACATTGGATGTATTTGGGGATTTTTTTTGTTTTGAAATTCAAAAGAAGAAAATATTTACCACTGTGAGGAAATTCTTCAAATTCAGTCTTTTTTTTTTTTTTTTTGCCTTAATTAAAAACAAATTGAAGTCTCCTTCTTTGTTTACCACATGTGCTGATGGGTCAGATTGGTACCACTCTGTAATCTCAGAATCAATCTGGAGGAAGAAGGTGACCCCTGGGTCGCAATTGGACTTCACTGGACTTTCTGGTAACACTTTATTTGAAGGGGGTTGAATAAGACTGTCATGACACTGTCATAAACATGACATAACACATGTCATGAACATGAATAAGCCTTCATGAATATTTATGACAACAGTCATAAATATTCATGAAGGCTTATTCATGTGCATGACAGGTGTTATGACATGTTTATGACAGGTGTTATGTCATGTTTATGACAGTGTCATGTCAGTCTTATTCAACCTCCTTCAAATAAAGTGTTACCGACTTTCTTCCTTCTGGATAAATCCAGCTGTTTTTATTCTAGTTTTAGTTTGTTGGTGGGAAGCCGTTGTGAGCAGCTGTTGGATCCAGTCATTTGTGTGGCATGAAGCTGAATAAGAACATTCCCATAAATATTAATAGACGCAGTGCTGAGTTCCTGAAACAACTATTTTAAGATTTCCTTTGTATTTAAAAAAAAAAAAAACCAAAAAGTCTGCAGTGCAGCCAGCAGCAGGGTTGGAAATGCAGAAGAAAAAAAAAAGAAAGTTCTGCATTTTTATGATTTGATTAAAAATAATCAGCCGAAGTTACATGGCATTCCACCTTCCATGTGTTTCTTCCAGCAGAGTTTCATGGTTCCAGCAACATTGTCAGTCACAACTGTAACAGAAAAATAATAATAAGAGCATAATAAGAGCCGTACTAGCATGAGGCCTTCCTGTAAACCATTTCCATCAACATGCACAGCTGGGTTTGGGTTCACCAACAGGTTGGTGTTTGGCTCAAACTGCTGACACGCTCTTTGAGTCGGTCGTGTTTTTTGGACGGTCGCTCGGCTCCCTGCAGCCCAGCACAGCGCGATATGTGGAAAAAAAAACACGGAGACATGGCGGCTGCTTCCTGTTTGGCTGATTGTTGCACAAATTAATTATTGGAATGAAATCCTTTCCCTCCTCTGCAGTATTAGAATATCACTCATCGTAATGGAGGCTTTGGGAAGGTTTTGACCTCTCAGTCATCAGTTAATCATCCGCCACAGATCCATGATATTGTATTGTCAAAGTTGAAGTTAATCTCATGCCAGCGTCTGATGATTTCCTGTTGTTTTTTTTTGTTTTGTTTTTTTTACTCCTACCAGCTGCAGAACTGTGCAAAAGTCTCAGTGCATCCATTTTTATACATAACTTGTTTCTGTGGAGACAGATTTCCTTGTGTTTGTTGTCTCAGTTTTGCAAAGGTCTTTACTTTTGTCCTTTTATGTGCACATAAAGCAACATACAAGTTAATTTTTAAGTGAATTTGAAAAGAAAACCAAAAGAGAACAGAGGCTGAAAGACAAAAGAGTGTACTGGCATCAGGCTGGAGTTACTGCACAAGCTGTCATGATGTAGATTAAGTAAATGACACATTATCGTCTGATCTAAAACTTCAAGAACAGGAAATAGACAGTCAGAAATAATAAAGAAACTGCGACATGTGCGTCTATATGGGTTACTTTAATAATATGTCTTGTATGTAGTTTGGTGGCCCTGCTTTCTGCTGAATAAAGACAATTTCCATCCAGAAAACATTGTTCTATTCTAGACATTTTATATATATATATATTTTTTCTAATGAGTAACAGATCACCAGTCCCTTCATCATGAACTGATGACGAATTCACTCCCTACACTTACAAAATGGAGAATGACTGATTAAATGGCATCAGATTATTTTCACATTTCAGAGCCACCTGAGCCCCCAGGTGTTACTCTGTACCGATGCCAGGTATTAATGCTTCATTTTACCTCTTTCCCCTGTTTTTCCAGGTGCCGGGGAATCTGGAAAGAGCACTATTGTCAAGCAGATGAAGTAAGTCCAAACTTTCATCACAGTCAGGATGCTGGTGTCCACGGCTTTTTACACTTCCTGCAGGGATCCTTTCTGCTATTTTTATTTCCCGCTGATGAAAGACAGGCTTGCTCTCTCGCTCTTTTAGCTGCCACGTTGTTGAGCTCATCTGTCTGGAAAAAATTGTAGCAGCATGGTGGAAACTTTACTTTGTGCCACTCAGGCAGCGAGGAGGAAGCCCCCTCTTCTTTTTGTTGTTGCAAAACCCGTTAAACAAAGGACCCAGAGGCTGGTTGCTGCCTGGCAGGACCTGAATAGAGTCGGCCGGTTCCCACGTTAAGCACGCCGTTTGCTCACTGAAGCTCAAAGTTCAGCACTAATGACAGCGAGGCACGAGATCTGCCAAACGTGTAATCAGATATGAGACTGTTAATCCTGCTGTTTGCACTGTTAGATATGCATATGGAACATGAGAATCTGTTCTGATTTCATTCACGCTTCAGAATCATCCACGAGGATGGCTACTCGGAAGAAGAGTGCAAGCAGTACAAAGTGGTGGTGTACAGCAACACCATCCAGTCCATCACGGCCATCATCAGGGCGATGGGGCTGCTGAAGATCGATTTTGGCGATGCTGCCCGGGCGGTAAGCTGACAGCCTCCTCCTCACCTGTGGCTCGAGTCAACACAGGAGTGATTTTGCAGCGTCAGCAGCTGTTGGTCGTGTCTTACAGGACGACGCGCGTCAGCTGTTCACCCTCGCGAGCACGGCGGAGGAAGGAGTGATGTCTCCGGAGCTGACCGCCGTCATCCGCAAGCTGTGGCGCGACAGCGGCGTCCGGGCCTGCTTCGACCGATCTCGAGAGTATCAGCTCAACGACTCGGCTGCATAGTGAGGACGCCACGCGGAGCGCTGCGCGTTAATTAGTAGCTCCACATGAGAGCTGAACACATCTCAGTTGCTTCTAAAAAAAAATTACACTTCCTGACATCTCTGACTAGGGGTGCGCTGATAAATCGGCACCAAGTTTGAAGGATCGTGATAGGCGGATACTTTACTGTGAAGCCGATTTTATCGGTAGATCTTATCTACGTCAGCAAAGGTCTGAGAATCAGCCGCTGGCCTCTGTTGCTCTGCGGTGAGAGACGGCTGAAAGACCCACCAGGTCATGTCTGCACGTTCGCTAACAACTCTGCAACTTTCTTGCTATATTTACCAACATTTCAGACAAAAAATATCAGGAATCGGCAGGTCAGGCTTTTTAAACCAGCCAGAAAACTACAATCGGTGCACCCTTCTCTCAAACTTTGGTGAATTTTGACAGAGCAACACAAAGTAGTGAATTATTGTGAAATGGAGTAAAAAGATACGTGGTTGTGAATACAACTTTTTCTTTGACCCCTTTTGCTCTGATAGCCCTTAATAAAGTCCAATCATCAGTCAGCTATTCTGCCATCGAGGAGCAAACCAGACGGGTGAGGGGTGAAGAGGGAGGAAGAGGAATTTAGGTTTAAAGTAATACTTTGTGCTCACTGCTCAATCTGAATTTTGAAAGGACATGGCACAACTTTAAATCTACCAAAATACTGATCTCCACTCGAATGGACAGAACGGGCAGGGACAGCGCTCAGAGCTCGCCAGTTCAGGTGTCAGAATCTGTGGTCAAGACAACTATCAGCCCGCCAGGTGCAGCAATAAAGCCACTGCTGAGAGATCAGATGGCACCGAATGCAAACGGTTTGGCCAACACGCAAAACACTGGTTGAAAATTAACTCGACACGTCAACCCTACGCGTACGGCCAGAAGGAAACGGTTTGATCAGAACATTTTCTTGCAGTAGAGTGGCCCAGTCAAAGTCCAGAAAGAAATCCAAGTGGTGGTAAGACTTGGAAATAACAGACACTCCTCATACAACCTCAAAGAGGTAGAGCTACGCAAGAAAGAATCTAAAAAAGCCACTCCGCTCAATATTTTAATTTGTTAAAAAAAAGATTAGACATTTATAGAAAAATAGGTGACATCATGTACTACTGCGCGTTGGTTTATCATATCAAATTATTGTAAAATACTCTAAAATTCGTGGCTGTAATATGACAAAACGGGGTGTGAAGACTTGTGCGAGTCGCTGTATTTAACCGCTCTAGTAATGAAACATGTTACTACAGTCAACCACTGAGTGAAACAGAGTGTTTTACTTGAAAAAGCAAACAGAGAGCCTAATATAGCCCCTGCCTTATATTACTAATCAAACACAGATGCGGCTCATGCAGTTCTCTGTTTTCTCCGGTCTGTTTTGTTTTATGTCACACCCATCCTGAGCGAAAATCTCACCCAGTGTGAAGGACGTGCTCTTTGTTGTGCAAACACCCGAGTTGTCATGACTCTCTGCGCGCTGTGAGCAAACCCTGCGACACGACGGACCAGTGGAGTTAGTCTGTTTTTACTCAGCCCACAAGAAGCCAGTGTTTATCATCCATGAAAATATGAGCCCATATTTAGTATTGCTCCGCGGCGTCCTGAGATGTTTTGCTCTAAGTGTATTGAGAGATGTTTTCCTGTCGGAGCATGACATTTGTACGTTTTGAAAGCCTCTTGAGAACGAAATTAATTTGCACGATGTCGAAAGGAGGTACAAACAAACAATTAATCAGTGAAAAAAAAAAAAGACAACAGTTTGGGTTTTCCACAAACATAAATATTTGCTGCTACATCGTCTCCTTTTTTGTCCCTCAGCTACTTGAACGCGCTGGACAGGATCTGCAAACCGAACTACATCCCGACTCAGCAGGATGTGTTGCGCACCCGGGTGAAGACCACAGGGATCGTGGAAACTCACTTCACCTTCAAAGATCTCTACTTCAAGTTAGTATGGATGAATCACAGCCCAGCTCAGCCTTCAGAGAGTTTATGTTGCTATAAAAGAGAAAATCCTCTTACACGTAAACACAGCTGAGTCTGGTCTCTGTTTTAGATGGTGAATGTGTTCGTTGTTCGGTTCACTTGTCAAATGCATTTTGATTGTTTTGTGGAAATTGCATACTTGCAGGACATAAAAGCGTAAGGACTAGTCACACCGCTAGAAGTTTTTCACATTTCTGTTACAGTATCACCAGTTTTTTTTTTTTTTTTATGTTGAATTTTGCACAAAGTCGCACACAGAGAGGGGAGTGGAATGATGCAACGCTGAGAAATGTGGCAGGTACTCGTCCTTTGGTCTTTGCCTAAGTTGCCAGAGATTGTCAGTTTAATTTAGCTCTGGACTTTGACTAGGCCATTTTAATATACTTTGCCTTGTAGTTCTGGTCATATATTTAGGATATTTTTCCTGCTGGCAGGTGAACCTTTGTTATAAGTCAGATTTTTAGATTCATCCATTTTCCCATCAGCTCTGGCCATCCTGCAGGTGCCTGCAGAAGAAAAGCGCCTCCACAGCACAATTCTGCCACCACCATGTTGCCACCATGTGCTGTGTCCAGTCTCCAGGACGATGAGTAGAGTTAGTTTTCTGCCTCATGGAGGTTTGCATGTTGACCAGAACAGTTTGAATTTGGTCTCATCTGACCAGATCCGTTTATTCCACATATTTGTTTCCCCTGCATGGTTAGACCGTCAATGTGATTTCTTAAATCACATTGTTAAAAAAATCACTTTCCATAAAGCCCAGATTTGTGAACATTGGTTGTGTTTACAATTCCTTACACCTGAGCTGTGGATCTCTGCAGCTCCTCCAGAGTTACCCTGGACCTCTTAGCTGCTTCTTTCATTAATTTTCTTCTTTGCCCTTTACGTTTTGTACTTTTAGGATGGTGGATCGAACAAAAAAAATCCCAGAAATTTTATTTGTGCAAGATTTTTTTAAACTATGCATTATTTTTTTGTCCAATATAATGGACAAAGCACTTTGTGTGTTCATGAAATCCCAAGGAAATATGTGAAGTTTGCAGTTCCAGCATGACAAAGAAAAGGTTTTGTCAGGCACTTCTTATTATTTTCTTTTAAAAACTATTCTGTTATTCTCCCCATTTGACTGATGTTGCCTTGATTTGACATGCAAATCGTGGTTTATCTTATAAATGCTGATGAATTTTGCTCTAATGCCACATGAGCCACCTTTGTAATTACTTTGCTTCCCTCCTCTCCTCTTTACATTATTTTATTTTTCCCTCCAGCTTCTGTACTCTGAAATATTGGTGAAGCATTAACTGTAATAACGCCGGTGCTCAGAACCTCAAAATGTGCAATCTCTGGATTGGTGTCACAGGACAGGGTGTTCTTTCATTTCATTTCTGTGTCAGCCTGGGATAGATTTGGTTTGCCCGCAGAGCGCCTCAGGTGGAGTCGGAGGCAGCGCACACGCGAACAGGAGATTACAAAGTCAGGTCGCCTGCATGGCGTCTGCGTATACGCTCTGTGTGCCTGAGTCCCGGATTATGCAACCTTGTAAACCTGATATTAAAATGACAGTGGAAGTGATCTGAGTAAACTCATCTGTTAATGCACTAAGTCTCTGCTCGCGTGTGTTTGCGTGTGTCTGCAGGATGTTTGACGTTGGCGGTCAGCGCTCGGAGAGAAAGAAGTGGATCCACTGTTTCGAAGGAGTTACCGCCATCATTTTCTGCGTGGCGCTCAGTGACTACAACCTTGTCTTGGCGGAGGATGAGGAAATGGTAGGTGATGGATGCGTGGTTGTCAGAGTGGCCATGAATTTGTGATTTACAGCCACACGATCAATGCTCTGTGGTCGTAAGTTAAAAAGGTGTGCCGGCGTGGAAAATTAAACTGTGGCTGCACCGTAAACAACCCGGCCAGGACTGGGAATCGGTCAAACTCAAATCAACATTCAAGTCACTGGTTTTCAATTAGTTTTGCCTTTTTGATGTAATTTATGGTTTAGCTGGATCAAATTCACCCTGAAGACAAACCAAGTCCTGCTGCTTTTTTTTTTTTTGCACATAATTCGGAGACTTCACAGTAAGCGTTGGTGCTGTTTGGAGGTTTTCTCTGTTTTTTAAAGTCACATATGTCCCTCTGTGGGGTTTTAGTTTTATTCTTTGTTGCTGCAGAAAATCCCTGAACTGTGTGCTGAGATCAGCACCAAAACACGAAACAAGAAATGAACCAGGTGACTCTGAAATGAGATTATTTTATTTTTACTAACCTGCTACAGAGTCAAGTTATAAATTGACAAAATAACAGAGGAGACATAAACATCCTTCTTATAGCCAATGCTACAGGACATTTTAATAATTGTTTCCTAATCATTAATGTTGACATTTAAATGTTTACGGTAAGGTAATTTTATTTATATGGCACATTTTCAGCAACAAGGCAATTCAAAGTGCTTAGTGTTTAGAAGTGTTTAGAAGCATAAATAGCACCAACTCAACACCAAGGTCAAAATGTATAAAATGATTTAAAATAAATTATTCCTTTCGCATTAACTGTAATTTCAAACTGATTTACTATTATTTTTAAATAACCTTTAATTTGAGCACATATTTTGTCTGATGAAAATGTCTTCTTCTTTTTTTGCAAAATCAGATAAGCCACAATTATTGACACCCCTAAAATTTCATGTGAAAAATCTAACTGCAGCAGTTTTGTAATTAATGCTTTTCTTTTTGTGTCTTTGAATTGTGGGTAACACTTTATTTGAAGTGGTGTGCATAACACTGACATAATACTGACATAAATATGATATTACACCTGCTATAAACGTGAAGGAGTCTTCATGAATGTTTATGACTGTTGTCATGAAGCGTCATTCGGTAAATAATGACACTTTCAATGGGCTTTTAATGCAACTTTTAGTACAACTTTGCATTAAAAGTGTCATTATTTACCAAATTACACTTCATGACAACAGTCATAAACATTCATAAAGACTCCTTCGTGTTCATAACAGATGTTATGTCATGTTAATTACAGTGTCATGTAACTCTTATGCACACCCCTTCACATAAAGTGTTACTGAATTGTTGATTAGTGAAGTCCATCACACTATTTCTGTAAGACAAGAGTCCATGTCATAAAGCCTGGCAGATGTGTGCTGATCTTCATAAGTCAGGAAAATGCTACAAGATAATAAATACTTACCAAAACGTTCCCTTTCACGGCAGCAACAATAACAACAAAGTAAACACCTGAACTTGACGACCAGCTCTGGATTAGTACTCCAGTTTATTTTGTCAACACTTGTTGTAAAAGATGATGAAGAGAGACAACAAAATAGGCATCTCTTGACGTCTCTACAGAAATTGCATGCTTAGCAATTAACATTTCTTTACCAGCAGTGCTAATAATTGTGAGGGTCAGTGTAGACATCCGTTGTGTTTCCTTGTGTTACTGAAGGCCATCTTAATATGCTTACAACATATGGTTGATGTGGTTATGACACATTGTGAAACGAGATTTATTGTGGGCTGTCCTGCTTTCTTTAGATGAGTCAGTGAGCTAAATTTAATAATGAATGACTACAACTTGCTGTATTTTTTTTTTCTTATTTTTTTCAAGTTGTGTTTACTGGCAAGGCCTCCTTTGTGAAATATGATTTTACAGACTTGTTTTGTCACAGCGTAGCATGTGGCATTTCATTATGAGCCGCAGGAAGCCTTTGCTCCAGCTAACCAGGAACAGCCATGAGGTTCCCTCCGTCTTATACGAGGGCTTTCATACCCGCTGGCACCGACTGGTTCTGCGCTCGCAAGGTTTTAAAGGGCCGTAAAAAGAACCGGAGTTCAGTCTGTAACACGTGAAACAGCCATGCGTAAGGAAGGGCTATTTGGAGTGAAGTCACTGCAGATGTCTTCCCCAGAACCGGATGCACGAGAGCATGAAGCTGTTCGACTCCATCTGCAACAACAAGTGGTTCACACTCACCTCCATCATCCTCTTCCTCAACAAGAAGGACCTGTTCGAAGAGAAGATCTCCAAGAGTCCGCTGACTATCTGCTACCCCGAGTACACCGGTGAGGCAAATCTCCTGGCTCTGCTGAAGATTTCTTCTTTATACAGTTGGATTTTCTGCTATTGCTCCTTTATTTAGCCTATTCATTCAACTACTCAGGTTACCTCAGTATTACAAGAAAAGTAACCTCCACATTCAGGAAAAATACCCTCAAGTTAAGGGAAAATACCTTACTAGATCAGGAGAAATAGCATCTAACTTCTGTGACGGTTTGGGCAGCATTATGCAGCGGTACATATATATATATATATTTTTTTTTTGCTATAGGTGAGAACTCCTACGAAGAGGCAGCTGCTTACATCCAGTGCCAGTTTGAAGACCTAAATAAACGGAAAGACACAAAGGAGATCTACACCCACTTCACTTGTGCCACAGACACCAAGAATGTCCAGTTTGTGTTTGATGCGGTCACCGACGTCATCATCAAAATCAACCTGAGAGAGATCGGACTCTACTGAAGCTCCTGCCAGGTAAGCGTCCTGACTTTCAGCTGTGCTGCTAATCACATATCGACACCGTATGTTCATTCGGTGGTCAGATCGCTCCTTGTTCGACCCTACACTGATCTAGGTCAGGGAAATATTTGGAATTCAAGGTGTTATTTCCTTTTCCATTGTCCGTGTGTGGTATATGTCTATCTGCCCAGGCAGCAGTAGGAAATATTTATTTTTCTTAGAATATCACCAGGTGCAGCCTGACTAACAGACATCTCCCTGTTGCCAGCTCAGCGATTGCTGAGAGGCGGGACCAAAGTTTGGTTCGCGTTGCGGTTAATAAAAAACAGCCCATGCTGTTCGTGCAGCTCCCTCAGGTACGCTGTTGGCTGAATTTTCCATAAAGTGCAGCTTCTATAGGGAGAAGACAGACTCCTCCTTCGTTCATCATCTGAGGCTGACAGTGCAGAGACACACACACCGGGCTGCACACAGGGGTTATGTTTGCCAACATTTGCATGTCCTATCGCTTAAAACTCCTGCATGTCAATGAGAAACAGCCTGAGATATGACAGACAAAGCAACTTGTAAAAATATTCGTAGTGTTAACATATTTATTTTCTATGAACAACCTGAAAATATGATGTTGTTTGGCAAATTGATTTTAAAAAAATGACTGTTTTAACACCTTCTATCCAAACACATTTAGACCATTGTCTGCTTTGTGGTTTACATTAACTGGTCACATTTAAACAGCATCATGATAAAACAGCGTTTTATAAGAGCTGTGTGTGATTACACTTATTTAAAATGCATTAATATAATTTGTCGTTGCTACATTTTGTGCCGATACTTTTAATGGCAGATAAACTTAGTTTAGTGTAGAACTGCGATTATTTTGCTGATGTAGTGCTAGTTTGGTGCAGGATTGGTGGAGACTTACTAAAAGTCCTAGTTCATTACATCACAGCAGCTCATTTCAGATCATGTTTAACGCACACTTTCACTAGCGGACCTTGATACTATTACGGTTTAGTCATTTTCTTACAAACAGTCTGTAAAGGGAGATTTAGATTAGGAGATTAAGAGTCGGAGCTCATCACCAAAAATAAATAATCTACAAGTGAAACTATAAATATGGTTTGGTTGCTGTATCCCAATAAGGATTTTAAATAGATTATTGAGGTTAAAAGGTTGAGGTCATGATGTTGTTTTATTGACACATCTCAGTTCCTATCACAAACATTTGTTTTTGGTTATATGACAGTAAGTTTAACTCTAAATGTGGCAGAAGTATGAATGATATGAGCTGTTAGTGACTCACTCTGTGTCTGAGCAGTGACGTGTCAGTAATTATGTTTGTTTTATTTGCAGGCGATTTGAGAGAACCTGGACGTCTGAGGTTCGTCTTGACGAATTGGAGCAGTTTTTAACTAAAGACTACATTCATGGCCAGGCGGGATCGAAAGGGCAACTCTGGCCACTTTTCTCTCAGTAAAGATGATTACTGCGAGTCCAGCTGTATTTAATGTATTTTGATTATTCAGACACGTGAAGTCTCTGTTGCTTTTACGTTCAGTATGTTATCTGCACAAGGACTAAAATGGATCATTTCAGAGAATACCCGTCGCTACGTTTCACAGTGTTTTATGAAAGTTAGGTTCACAGTTCTGTTGTGTCTCGTCTTTAAATGTCTGTGTTTTGCTTTTGACGACTTTTTGGTTTTGTTAAGTTCTGTTTTAATTATTAGATGCAGTTTATAGATTTAATATCCCGACCTTTGGATATGTGAATTTCATGACTTTTGATTTTGGAAAGATTTTGACGGGAGCCGTTTATAGACACGATATGTGATGTAATTGTTTGAGTTTGAAGGTAGATAACTAGAGTCCAGTGAGGTCATTTCCCCACCTATAGTCCACTTAGTTATTTTGACTTAAACTAGAACAGAATATGGTGAACAATATGTTTGAAACAAATCACCGATGAAATCAATATGAAGGGACATTTTTAGTTTACTCTGCTTGTTTGTTCTTATTTCATTTTTATTTGGACCATAAATGTTGCTAATATTATTGAATCAGTAAAGGTCAGCGTCTGTTTTTTTTTTTTTTAACATGAAAACATAAAAGTGCGTATCATTTCAAAAGGACATAGTTCTACCCTTTAGCCATTTGCCACTGCTGTGTAGTCATGGTAAAAAGAAAATTTCCCTAAATGTCAGCGCAGTTATCTGAAGAACTAAATGCACCCTTGCTGCTTCCGCTGGATAACGAAGGTAAAGTAGCAGCCAATTTAAAATGTTCCCACAGGAATGGATGACTTAGCAAGCTCCATCTTTGGCCATGTTCGAAAAACAGACAAGCACGTCTGCTGGAGAAGCAGAAAGTCTCTAAAATAGCAAAGATGCATCTGAATCAGGCCTGCAACTTCTCCGATCATTAGAGATTCATGGATGTAATAAAAAGTGCCATGAGAAACAACTCAGCAGATCAGCATAAGTGGCTCAAATCAACCAGGAAGCATGATGGTGGAAAGTACATGTACTTTGGTTTGAGTTTGAGTTTAATTCAGATGCTTCACTGTGGTATAAAAGGAGTTTTTTTTTTATAAGATTAATAAAATCAGCTTTATAAACAGATATTTCCAATGTACGGAGCCCCGAAGGGGACATGGGGATTTTTTTTTTTTTTCTTTTGCGTTCCCTCGCAATAATGTACTGATCAGTTCATGTGGCATAACTGAATACTGTCAGCCTTTCTTACGGTGTCCATCGTACTTCCTGCTATTACAAAAGGCTTTTGTGAGGTTTTTCCATGCGTGTTAATATCTCGTTGTGGAATATCTGACGTTTTATATCTTTTTCTTTATGAGAGAAATGCACCACAAACCTGTAATGTAGACAGAAACTTTCCATAAGAAGGAAACAAAGAAAAAATACATCCAAACTATTTGGACTATTTCTGAGTTATTATCACAGGGAAATAAGTCATCTGACAGTTTTGATTGTGTATTTTTTGTGCTGGTTCTGAATGGTTTAAACTTTAAAGGGTCGTTTTCATGTGCAGTTTCATCTCAACCTGACACAAACAGACGTAAACATGCCGTGAATAAATCGATTTTCAATCAAAGAGTTAAAAACAAAAACATATTTTTAATGAGGCTCTTTAAATGTGTATACATTTTAAATTTTAAATTGACATTTGTGACAAAATAGACCAGCAAATATTGCAAGCATATTGCGAGGGAACGCAAAAGAAAAAATGTTTCCCCGTGTTCCCTAGAGGGCTTCGTACCAACGTTACCAAGCTGACGTCTTCAAAAACTCTTCATCATTGTACTAATGGGAATGTCGATGCCTTGGTGTTAAAACGCTGGCTTTATTTTTAGAAAGACGCCAAATTAGTTCTTCTTTTGAATTGCACTCTGTTACAATTAAAGAAAAACTTTGATTTCGATTGTTTATCAGTAATGATTTTCACTTGGCTGCCTTTTCCACTTACATCAAAACAGGATATTTCTAAGACAGCAGCTCTGTCATCGACAAGCTGTCGTGATGGGGCTCATCATCCACCGCTTTTGTTCAGCGGATGAAGATTTAACTGATGTAAAGACGCAGACACGCAGTGAAGTTAATGCATCTTTATTTCATGCCTCTACATTTCATAAGAAAGAACAGATTCCCATTCCCTTTTCTCGTAAAGCATCCATCCTCCAGTGTTTTCCTCTCACATGTTTCCAGATAATTCATCATTCAAAACATAACTCGTCTATTCTTATGTACAAAGTTCATCTACCATGCTTGTCGTTGTCAGATTTATTCATCACAATAAAATGTTAAGTGAATTCAGTACATTAACACTATTTAGGTTAGATACATGCACGATTGGGTTTGTAATCTGGACAAACTGCAAGCACTGGGAACATCAGAGAAATCTGCTCAGCAACTTTTCAGCTTAAATATCAAGATCACAGAGACTATTGCACTCAAAACCAAAACAAAGAAAATGGTCTATTCAGAATTTTTTTTTTTTTTTACTTTTCCCATATGGCTTTAATTATTTTAACAGAGCTTGGCTTTCAGATCAATTATAATTTATAATTTATACGTTTTAAAAACTCAATGATAATCAGAGAAGCAGCTATTTCATCTTCGTACCTTTAATCTTTTAGCCGTGTAGGAATCTGAGGCTCCACAGTTCACATGGTGACTTCGTATCTGTTTTTACTCAGCCGGACGTGCAGAGAGTTGCAGGAAGGAGATGACGATATTCTCTAGGAGCGTTCAGCCACAGCGTGACGTGGAGATGATGGCATAAAACACAACAGTCTGAGGACGCCCTGTCCCCCGTCAGTACACGTCTTTCCTAATGCCAATGTGTGCGGGGCTCGGGCTGAAAAAGATGTTCTGCAATGAAAGAACACGAGGAAAAGTTGTTAAAAGCTGCTCAAGAAAACGTAAAAGTAAGCTGTAGGGAGGTTGTAAAGACTTTAGCACAAGTCGTCATGGGGATTACGTCAGTCTTTTTATTTGTATTCGTCATCCTCAGCAGTCCACAGGGGGTCCAACCTTTCCTGCCTGAGTTTCTGTTTTCTCGTGTTACGGCCAGTTGTTGTTGGCGAGCGACACGATGGCCAGAGAATATCGATTTAATAAAATTTGCAGGGCTCTGCCTCGTGTGGGACCCGTTACTGTATGTGAAGACAGTTTCTAAAAGATCTTGTACCTCTCTCCCGTCACTCCGGAGCTGCTTAGAACAGACCGCAGTCTTTAAGGTTTTCTTTGATGATGATGTCCGTCACGGCGTTGAACACGATCTCGACGTTCTTCGTGTCTGTGGCACAGGTCATGTGGGAGTAGATTTCTTTCTGACCCTTCTTCATGTTCAATTCCTCGAATTGTGTCTTGATGTAGCCACTGGCATCATCATATGTGTTGGGGCCTGAAAGACGTTTTTCGACAGATACGTGCATCGGTTAATGGAGACAAACCAGCCCTTCAGGAATACTCTTTTTTTCTGTTCTTATATCAGCATATTATTTTCCAGACAAAAAGCTAGAAAAGAACTAAATGACAAATTTGAACAGAAAGGCCTCAACTATAAGATCTTTGACAACAAATAATGTAAAAATGAGTGAGAGAGACAGAAATGACACCCAATCAGATCCCATGACTCGTTAGAAGTGAAAGATAATATAATTAACATCCAACATTACTAATTATTTTATTTAATCTTCGACTTTATATTTTAGTCAACTAAACCTAAAGAAGGGTTGATGACGAGAAAAAAATAAAATCTTGTGATATATATGTCACCTGTGATCCACACCCAGTTTCAGTGCTGCATTTGTGTTGGGATTAGTGGCGTGGAATTCCCAGTGTCCTGCTGCATCAGCACAGGGTACGCTACCTTTAACTTGATATGAGCATCTCGTATTGTTATTATTTTTTGTCTTAATTTATAAAGAACTGTCTATTGGTGACCTATCCAGGGTGTACCCCGCCTCTCGCCCAGTGACTGCTGGAGAGATAGGCACCAGCCCCCCATGAAGCTGCAAGGAAAAGAGACTATAGAGGATGGATGATCTCACATTGAAAGACAGACCATCCATGGGTGCACTCAAGATAAACATAGGATGTAGGCAACAGCTGTGTGTTGTCAGTTGTAATTTCAGTTTCAAACAGTCAGCATGCTGAGGTGAGTGAATCTGAATCCATGCCTTCAGCATAGATAGAGACTACATAATGTTATTAATGAGTCATTGTTGCGGTACTTGAGTCACAGTTGCAGTTATTCAGTTTGTTGGAGCAGAGGTGGTCAGCCACTAAACTAAATCAAAATGACAAAATAATCACAGATTTCTATCATCTATAATTTCCCATTATAGTTTATATGGTTTAAATGCATTTTAATAAAAATGCCAGAGAAAGTGTGACTGCAGTTTCTCTCCGGTGTTGTGGTGCATAGATAAATTCAGTGTTGTTTTTTTCCCCCTCATAAATAGCCTTGCTCTCTTTGGGAGGCAATGCAACTACTTTTGGTGCAAAACTATGTGTTTTAGGAGTTTCAGCTGCCTGAATGCTACAAACAAGAATAACTTCTAGCCACTGATTGTAAAAGCTGTACAAGAAAGTTTTTCACTTTATTGATAGAGGATTCATAACTGGATATATTATAGCTTCTTTGTATCTCCAGATAAAACAATACATAATATTCTCATTTAAAAAAGCCACAACATAATTCTAACTGAGTTCTAGATAATGCAACCTCTTAAATGTTATACATATTTTAAAATTCATAAAGTAGAAATATACATATATGACATGCATAATAAATGAAGAAAGTATGTTTTCAAATATCTGTTTTATGCTTAAATTCCCCCAAATACTCCAGAAGCTGCTTCCATTCAAACTATAGCCTCCGATTGCCCCCAACATTGGGGAAATGCAGCTGAATCGTTTCAATTTTGTTTTTCTTTGGTGTAATTAACATGAGACTGGGGCAATTTCCCCTCAAAAGTTATCAACCTGTGAAACTCTCTCAATAAGTTGGCGTCTGTTGAACGTACCGTCATAGTCAGGGAAGCAGATACTCAGGTGGACTTTCTTGATCTTCTCCTCGAAGAGATCCTTCTTGTTGAGGAAAAGCACGATGGAGGTCAGAGCGAAGAATCTGTGGTTACAGATGCTGTTGAATAGATGGAGGGACTCGTGCATGCGGTTCTGGAGAGACCAGAGACACAAAAACCATCAGGACATGTTTCGATTATTTTAAGATTTTTTTTTTTTTTTTAAACAGCATTGCAGCCATTCTGACTCACCACTTCATCGTCTTCTACAAGCACCATGTCATAAGCGCTGAGGGCTCCACAGAAGATGATGCAGGTCACACCCTCAAAACAGTGGATCCACTTCTTTCTCTCTGACCTCTGACCTCCCACATCAAACATCCTGTAAAGCGTAAAAAGTAAAATAAGCTCTCTAAGTGGCTAATCACCTGGGAACTTTTATTTAGATCAGTGGTTCTTAACCTTTTTTGAGGTACCGAACCCACCAGTTTCATATGCGCATTCACTGAACCCTTCTGTAGTGATAAATAAAATGTCTTTTTTCCCCAAATTCAAGACATAGACAAGATCACTAAGTCTTCTTAAAAGGTAGAGTCTCTGAGAACAGTTCTTCAAAATATAGTCAGTGTTTTCAGCAAAGTTGAGCAGACTGTCCAGCTCAGCTTTGCTAGGTGTTTAAAATGTGCCACAGTTTCAACAGGTTGGCCATCGAGAGAAACTGGAACCACTTAAAGACTGCGGTATTCTGATTTAGTAATGTAATTGTGTTACCACCCCCACGCCACTAGAGGCAGTACCAACCCCGAAAAGATGCGACTAAGGAGCAGATTTAGAAGTACACCGAAAGTTACAGAATTTGGTAAAAACGGTGAGTTTTGCTTAAGAGTGGAGCTCCTTCAATCAGTGCTCCTCCGCAGCTCTGATTGGCTCAGCAATGTAACGTGATCCTCTGCAGCAAGTGATGGCGAAGCGGGGCGTCATCACGACTTTACACAAGTGTCTTTACCTCCGCGGTAGAGGCTCCACCGAACCCCTGAGACCGACTCATCGAACCCCTGGAGTTCGATCGAACCCAGGTTAAGAACCACTGGTTTAGAGGTTATTTTTTAAATTCTGAGCTAACATGGCTGTCGGGACCACATGGATTTTGAAATCTTGTTCAAATTAGGCGACACACTGAAACTAGAGTTTAATTATTTACTTGAGGTTGTCCCGCATCAAACCAGGTCAGGAAGTTAACTTTGGGCCAACATGTTTCCGTGGAGTCAACTCGTTTTCCATCAGTATGTAAATGTTGAAACTCACCTGAAGTGCAACTCTTTGCAGGAGAACTGCTCTTCAATGATACCAGTTGTTTTGACTCGAGATCGCAGCACGTCCTGCTCGGTGGGCATGTAGTCTGGCAGAGAGATTCGGTCCATTTCGCTGAGGTAGCTGAAGATGTCAGGACGAACAGCAAAGCAGTCAAGATTCACATGTATGCCCTTGGTATCTAGAAATGATCGGCCTTTGTAAGTCGTTATAATGCTGAGGAAGCCGCTCACTATCCAGCAGAGTCGTTCAGTTGGTACTCGGCGGCTCTCTCGAACGCGGCCTGCACTCCAGAGTCTTTCCACAGCTTCTTGATGACATCAGACAGCTCAGGAGGCATTGTCCCTTCCTCAATGGAGTCTGACAAGTTCTGCAGCTTCTGCGCATCCTCCTACGAGTTTTATGCACAATAAGTTATTATTATTTTTTTAAATTCTGCTTTGGAATTCGAGACCATCAGAAAACGTCTGCAGCACACCTGCGCGGAAGGTGAGCCAAAATCGATGCTCAGCATCTCCATGCCTCTGATGATAGCCAGAGTAGACTGCAGGATGTTGCCGTAGATGATCGCCCTGAACTCCATCTGCTCTTCTTTTGTGTAACCGCCTTGGTGGAGAATCCTTTGTTTGAGCAGAAAAACAAACTTTTCATCTCTGATTCTGCCTCAGGTGGAGGAAAGTCTATTTGAAACTACATAAAAATAACATTGGTAAATAAAAGTTGTTTAAAAAAAAAAAATCAAAGGTTGAATGGCAAGCTCCAGAGCTTCTACTGATCATATTTGGTCTATCTAATGCCTACAGTGCCACCCTGTGGATTTTCTTTACTCTCATCGCCACATTAAAAAAACAAAACAACAACAAAAAACAGAAATTTTTCAGTAATGGATTTTAATACTTACTTCATTTGTTTTACGATGGTGCTTTTTCCTGATTCACCAGCACCTGAAAAAGAGGGAAAGTGTCAGCGAAGATATGTGGACTTCTCTGTAAAGCATTTCTCAGTCATCATTCAAATGTGAGTATTTAAGATCCAAACGATGCACAATGCAAAAACACAAAATACTACAAAGTAATTTTGGTTCAGTTTCCTGTGCAAATATAACAGACAAAACTAACTTACAATTCACTTCTCAGCAAGACATTTTTTTTTTCCATTTTGCAAGTGAAACAGTCTGCTAATGGAACAAGTGCTTTGTCATCAATGTTAATGAATTATTTAGCTGAAAACAAGCTCCTGTATGTTGCTGAAGAGTTAGTTCTAAGTTAGCTAGGAGTGATAAGTAAAGATTGGGTGATTATAAAGCTCTCTAAAGACCAAAATCACACCAAAGAAAGTCAATATTTTCATCATGTTGTTGAATTTTAATCCAGAGTTATTTATTTCTCTGGCATTCTTTCGTTGTTCCTGAAGATTTTGCATCCTCTGGTAAAATCCCACCTTCCCAATACACAGCACGTCGGCAAAACTACAATGCGTAGTGAACAATCTTTAGTCACACGTTTTGCATCTGAACAATGAGCATGCAAGCCTAACGTGGGTTAATCACATAATTTCGGTGGCAGAATTGGATGTGCTGGCTGAAGAAAAGCAGATCAGGCTCTGCACTTCCATGAAAGCTGCCGCTGAGCTGAAGGAGTTTATGGCGTCACAGAGCAGTGAGGGCTGACCGCCTGCTCTGCCGCACTAAGCCGTAGACTTACTGCTGAGCTTTTAAAGGGTTCATCCCAGGTTGGCTGTAGTGGTCTTTGGTGAGTGGAGGGTGGGAAACTTTTTGTCATTAAAAAAAAAAAAAGCTAGCTAGCACCATCATCATTTCTTCTATGAGTCTCTGTTTTCCTTAGAGATGCTTTGATTTCAGGTTTATGTTTCTATATGTTTGTCATATAGGGATAGATTTTTAAAAAACGTTTTTTTTTTAGCCAATTTCATCAACAATGTGCATTAATTGAGCAAATTAACAATCAATGTAACTCTTAAGCTCAGAAATCTATTTTTTTTTCTCTTTATAATTCACTAGTTTTAAAGCAGGTTTAACTACTTTTAACGTGTATTTTAATTGTGTCCTAATTTCTTCTTAAAAATATAATCAGTGTTTACATTTGTACAGATGATTCTCAATATTTAAATCATCTGCAAACCTGTTTAGTCTTGGCCTGAAATCTGTAGTTCTTCTCTTCTACCACCAGGGGGCTCTGAATATTTTCCTGTGTTGTTGCTGTCATTGTCAGTGACAGACAACAGCAAGTTACTGCCAAAAAACTTTTAAAAATGGACCAAACCACAGTTTCTTTCCGATGGTTATTATCATGCAATTCTATATCATATCCAGAAATCTCCTCTAAATATAGAGGAGAACTCATCTATATTTTATACGGATAAAATATAGATGAGTTTAAGATCTAGAATCAGAACCATGACAGTCGGATGTGAACGCCATTAAAACATTTTTGTTACATATCATGTGCGAGTTGAGAATCAACAAAGACCTCAGCAAGTGGATCTGCTCTAAACCTGTTAGCTAATCGGATTGTCGTATCACTGCAGGGCTGTGATTCATTTAGACTAAAGTCAGTGATCTTTTAAGAAGCTGCGTCCTTTCATTAGAACCAGAAAGTCAGCAGCCGCTGGTCAGCCGGGAGCAGAGGCTGTTATTTCAATAAAATCACCAAATTTCTAAGGAAACAGTTTGAAATATAGTCAAACTGTAGGAATTGATTATATAGTTATACTTTAATATCGAACTTCAGTGTGAAAATCTGTCCAAATATTTCACCATCAGTATTTATCTGCTATGTGTTTAATAACTACTTTCTCTGAGGTTGTGGATTAGATTCTCTACAGCCTTATGATTTCCACTTCCTCTGTCTGTGGATTTCCTTTAACTGAGGTGTAATCCTGAGCTATGGGAGTGGGTTAAAGCTTCATATCTGCAGTCAGTGCACTCGGTTGTTGCAAAAAGACCCGGAGAGAAGCTTAAACCAAAATCAAATGGTTGAAATCCAAAATGCAAGACATTAAAAATGAAACAAGCGAGCAGAGTTTCAAAGTGAAACCTTCATCTTCCAACCTTTGCTAGTCAATAGTCCTGCTTTGGTTAGTTTGAACTTTGGTCCTCAAACCTAAAAGTGTAAGTATTCTGATTTCTTTCATGCATCTTCTCTGAAGTTATCCCTGATTTTAAAAGTTTCGTCTGTACTCGGAGTCTTCTGAATCCAAAGCCTATCAGCTGAAGAGCTTAGCATCACCTGTAGCTGGAGACAAAAAGCACAACTTCAACTAAAAAGGTCCACTCATATACCACGACTCACCAAGCAGCAGCAGTTTGACCGTTTTAGACTCCTTATCGGCATCTTCCTGGAGCTGTTTTTCCAATTCCTTGGACTTTTTGTCCTCAGCGCTTGCTCCTGCACCCATGATTTCTTCCTCCGCACTCTCAAGGTCCTCGAGGAAGGAAATTTTGACGGGTCTATGTGAGCACCTGCAGAGAATCCTATCACAGCACTAATTGTGCTGAAAGGTGATTTTAGAGCGGAAGGAGATTGGAAAGGAGGGGCTGAGCTTTCCTGAAATGTATCTTGATTAGATGCAGTGTTGTAAAGGCTCAAATGAAGTCACCAGCTTTCACCGGTAGAGATTCACTTCTTAATTCCCTGTTCTTAAACCTGGACTTAGGACGGGCCTCTTCCTGATTGGCCGTTCAATCCATTTAGTCTATTGAGGGCGGTGGGGATTGATGTAAAAGAAGGAGAATATGATCCCGGACGTGTCAGGGTGCAGTGAAAGACAGTGATGTCAATATTTGCTTGTTTTTCATTGATCTGATGTGACTCGGTGTTGAACATATAACACATGTTCAGAACCACCTATAACTATTATTGCTGTACAAATATGAAGCGCAGCCATGGAAACAAACGATTAGTCCTTGTTTTAGAGAAAAGGATGCAGGACGTCTATTGTTTGCATTTCAGAAACGTCTTCTATTTCCATTTTATCTTGAGTTTACTAGTGTTACTCCTCTCATCCCAACTTGAATTTCATGCTTGATGTACTCTTGACTTCAGCATCCGTCACATGGATGAGGCAGGAGGCTGGCATTAAGGTCTTATAAACTTCTTACGGCTAAGAGGTTTAAATCCCAGGTGGTGAGGTGGCTGCTAAATACGGCCACCGTGGCTGCAGCGTGCCGTACAGAGGGGTCTCCACGACGGCACGACCTGCAGCACATTGCACAATCTGCATCAGCTCGAGTGGGATCTCGTCTCACACATTTAAATGCACCCAAATAAAATTCGTATTTGTGTAATTGTTTTGAGGTGGAGTCGTGGGGGTTAAGCCCGGTCAGATTATCCTGCAGGATCGAAGCAGCGTATCCTGTGAGTCGCCTTGTGTGGTTCGGAGGCAGAGAGAGCAGTGGGCGTTGTCTTCGGCACCGTTGGGTCAGCGCTTGTCAGAAGCCGAATACTGAGAAACTGTACTTGAGATTACTAAATCCATCAAAGGCAGATTGTTTCTGTAAACTTTGCTCTAAGTGTGTGACTGAATCAGCCGACCAATACTCTCTCCAGCTCTGTTTGCAAACAAGCTTCATAGAGGGCAGGATGCAAATGAAAAAACTAAGAGAATAAGGCTTGAAAATGATACTGATTTTATATTTATTGACACCACTGAAAAGAACGTGGAAAAAGATATACATATATTATTTCAGCAGCATAATTTCACACAAAAAAAACCATTTAATTCAAAATATTTATTCAATGGGTAAAACAAAGATAATTACCTGATTATACTGAAATAATACTAGCATTACTTCAAAATAAAAACACTCAAATGTAAGCAACAAGTAGAGTAATAGTAAGATTAAAATGCATTTTGTAAAAACATCAATCATACTGAGTCTGATCAGAACATCTGATTGATTGATTTTTTTGAATTACATATTATTATTATTATTATTATTATTATTATTATTATTATTATTATTATTACTCCTGATAAATTTAGGTGCAGATTATTTTTTCCATGTGTCAGCATGTTTCTTCGGTGATGCTAATGGTGTATCTGCGGCCCAGTCAAAGTCCCATCCTGAGTCTGATAGAGAATCTTCGAACGGAGCCGATCGGGTTCCTGAAACACTTTTTGTGTTTTGCAAACTGTTTGCACATATGCAGGTTTCTGCAGGAGGAGCCGGTTGAACAAAACTTGGATCAACCTTTCATCCTGGCAGGCAGTCTGAGAGTTGAACGAAGTCACAATGAAGCAGGACAAACCGCATCCTCATTAAGATCTCCCCAGGGAAGGCAATGATCATTATAACGTCAGGAGGGAGGGGTGATATGTGCCGTAGAAGCATTCCAGCAATGGAACCAAGAAACACACCCAGGATTGTGAGAGTGAGAACCATGTTCTTCATTATCTTTTCACAGATATTGCTGCATGGATTCTCGGGAGTCTCCAAGATTGGGTCTATGTGACTCTCGCTCATCCTGACCTCGACTTGCTTCTGCATTTTGATGGCACAGATGTATGTTATTCAGTGCAATGTCTGGACTTGTTGGGAGATATCACACGACCAATGCAATTTTTGGAATCCTTTGCAAAGTCATGGCTCGGCCACTGGAGCAATTTACACCAGAACGTCTCCAAATGAATGTTGAAAATGGTGAGAAGCAAATAAAAAATCAACAGTGGAGCAACGTTGAACTCATAAAAACACTTCTTTCCAAATAAGACACAGACTGTGTGCAGAACTAGCAGCACCGTCTTGACTCTACGCTGACTTTCATCTGGGCAGTCGACAAATTACCCAGTTGTCTCCTGAATCACTCGAGGCTGCACACTTCATTCTGCTGCTAATGTTCCACTAATTGCATGCAGCCTAAATCCCCGAACGCTTTCAAGCAGGCTAATCGCTGTAACATATCGAGTGGTGGTAGCCAATCCCATTAGGCTGTGGTCGGAGTAGGCCGCGCCCGGCGCGCAACCACCGCGGCTCTGATCTGTTGACGAGATTACCGCCTTAGATCCACCTGAGTGACAGGAACGAGCCACGTTACATCATGACCCAAAGAAGGGGAGAAAAAGAAGTAGCTTTGCCCCACTTTAGTACGGATGAGCTGGTCAGGGTGAAAGCTTGCTAATGATTTCTCTGCATAATGAATGAAAAAGGCTCATTCTCCTGCTAATAATGGGAATTTCAATGTGGTTGGACATGAGGGCCTCCTTTAAACAAAGCATCCTGTTCGGCGGATGACCAAACTGGATCGAAGACCTCTGTGATCCAGTGAAATCCCGTTTTCCTCTCTGAAAGATGTGCGTTGAAGTGTGAATTTGCCTTTGGTGTGTGTGAAATCCTGAGAAGGCTCCATTACCGCAGGCTGATAAGCTCACGTGGGTTTAGTCTAAGAGCCTCCCAACTGAGGACAAGAGGTGGGTCAGCTCTTGAGCAAAAGTCAAAAGCTCAAAAAAGAAAATAGTCTTTCAATATATTCTCTCACTCAGCTTTTAATGTATTGATTACCAATAGATGAGACGACATCAGCAGGTTGTCTGGATATTTACATGTCTAAGCAATCTGTTTTCTGAGAAATCCTGAGATACAGTTTAAAATTCTCTACTTTGTATAAATTTGCATTTTAAGCTTTTCAAGTTTACCTTGAGTTATTTTACTGACCTGTGGAGGAAGCTAAAGATTAGGGTGATGGTAAGGATGCCTTACAATCCATATGTCGAGATCTCTAAGACTTAGAGCTAAACTGTTGAAAATATGAGGGGAGACACGAGAAAGTCAACAATTAGAGAAAATTTGTTGATTGCTGTAAAGCAAGTAAATGTTTTGTGTTGATTATTCATCAGGGTATCAGTCACTTTCAACATACCATGTTTTAATAAAAAGTAAATGACTACCTCGTGGAGATGGGTTACACAAGATGTCGCAGTTTCTGTTCATGCCACAAGAGGGCGAATGTTTCCCACTGTTTCTACATGTTTTTACAGCGTTTCAGTGGCATGAATAAGTAATAAGAAACCTCACACACAGAGACCCTCCTGCTGAGCGCATTCATTCATGGTTGACCCCATTAAACCCTTTGGTTGGCGGTGAGCTGGTCTCACGTACCACAGGAGGGATTCAGTCGAAACCTGCTCATGTTGAAATGCTCATCAAGGCGCTGCATGTTTATCTTTTAACTTTTATTAAAGTTGTTACTTCAGGTGCCCTGAAAAATGCATGCCTGAACATGCATTGTCTTCTTATATCATAAATACATTATTCATGTGGAAATGGAGGTTTAGGAATGAAAATTAATGATTAATAAGGGAGTTATGACAATGTTCATTAAAAAAAACAAAAATAGAGAAAAATAAGACAAAACTAAATTAGGTAAAAGAAAAAGTACATGTTTGATGCTTTTTAGCAAAAGTAACAAAAGGTGAAAATGAATGGCAGCGAGCAGTGAATACATAATGCAAAGAGCATGACCTGATGATGAAATTCATTAAGCTTATAGAAGATTATAGAAGAAAACAGCAACATACCTAGTTTACAAACAGAACTCTAAACACTAATGCTAAAATAAGACATTGAAGGTTTAAGAGAGCAATTTTTTTTTATCTAACTTTTTATCAAACATGTACATATTTCCAGGAGATTAAAGAAATTGTTATAATTAATCTGAAAAATTACAAGGCCTGTCAACACAGTTATTGCAGGTAAAAAGTGAGGTCTATCAAAAGGCCTTTTGTAAAACAATACATTTTTGTAACTTTCTGTAGAATCACTCACAGAAACTGGTTCTTGCAGGTCTCATTGTTTCATAGAAGATTATTAGTGCAGTTAGCATTTCTAGCTGTAAAAATCTGCTGCTTTGTAAAGCAGTAGGGTGGATCTGGTTGCCTTAGTCGCAAAGGAACATTTACTCTACAAAATGAAGAAGATAGGACATTTCCGCTGCCACACAGTTGTATTTACAGCCTGTTGAGTTACAGCTGGTGTCAGGCAGCAGACCGGGTGATCACAAAGAGATAATTGGGAAAGAATTATACAAACAGGGGAAGATGCGGACAATGATTGTGACAAACAAAAACACTTGGAAATAAAATTTGTAATTAAAAAACAAAACAGCCAAACGTGAAGAAGTTCTGAGTTTCCGATGATCACTGCTAACCAGTGCCTGTTAATAACCAGCTAATTATTGCTGCATCTTTGAAATCACATCGGTGACAGAAGCTTTGCAGCGACTTCAGTCACATTTTGATACGATATGTGAGAACAGAGAACATAGGAGCCCAACAAAGTGAATTGATTTTATTGAGAACTTTCTGTTCAGTCCATATTTTGTCAGTGCTGAACCATGAACGCGAAGCGCCTGCTCTTGTTGGTACTGATGCTGCGGAGCGTGGATCTACCTGCATCACCTCTGCAGATCTTCCTCCATGTCTCACTGACTCGCTGTGCTTGTTGATATTATCGCCTTGCCGCGTTCACACTTACTTATCGAATTTTATGCAGCCCCTTTTATAATATATTAATAGAAAGTTTTCTAGCCAACACTCTGCACTACAGAGTACGCACAGATTTGTGGTCGTCATGGCAACAGCAGAACAGTGTGCGTGTGTGTTGTAGTGGTTGGTTGTTGTGCTTGGCTGTATAAGTGTGTGTGTTTTTTGCGCATGACCGGGGAGGGCTAGGGGGGAAGCGGGGTGGAATGCGAGACCCTACATCACCCCCCCCCCCCCCCCCCCCCAACCAACGCTGCAGCTCAGGCGCCGGGGTCTTTTTGCGGGGGGGCGGAGTTTGTTTCTCTGCAGAGGGATGCTGATGCTGATGGACCAGTGAGTCTGGAAACCCCCGCTAATACACCGACTGCAGTGAAACTCCCTCAAGCTGAAAGCATCTGTGCTACATCTCTCTCTCTCTCTCTCTCTCTCTGTCTCTCTCCCGTCTGTCCTCCTCCTCCTCTCTTCGCCTCCTCTCCTCTCCTCACTCGCCCAGCATCTCTCCGTCCTCCACAGCTCAGCCTGACTCACTCGGTTCTCCTCCTCTTCCTCCCCTCATTCGAGCCGAGCCGAGAGACACGACCCGGGATCATGTCCTCCAACGTGCCCTCCGGGACCGCAGCCGGTGGCTCCGGGGTCAAAAACAAGCCTCTTTCGCCTTTTAAGAAGCGGGGCAGCCTGCAGTACACGGCCAGCACAGGTGAGTGGAGGAGGTGAGAGGAGGTGAGAGGAGTCACACATTAAACATCATGTTTCTGCTCTGACAGCTTCTCCAGGACGAGTGACAGAAAAAGTATGACAGTGTAAATAGAAACACTCGGTGCGCATTACTTTCCCCTGAGTTGGAAGAGGTTGGCAGTAGTTGAAATGCAAACCTGTTGATTGCAGGAAGATGCAACGGAGGCTGTTTTCTGGGGGAGATTTCAGGCGTTTTACTCCTTTGCTGACAGCATGTTTCGGTTTCACAGAGCTGCACCACAAATGAGCCACACCAGTGTGAAACAATTTAGCCATTGCGTAACTTGTTTTTCTCAGGTGAACACCCCTATGTTGTTAGCCGTCACGTTTTAGACTGAATTTTTACTTTGCAATAGGGATAATGTTTTTAAGGCATTTTGCAAATTGACTCTTCCTGTCTTTTTTTTTTTTCCTTGAGAGAGAGGAAACTTGATGACTGTGGTTTTTGCTAAGCTGGTTAACTGCAGAAAGAGAATATGTATGTTGGTACCTCAGGACTTTGTCCTCGGCTGAAAGAGAGGATTAGCCTCCACTCTGATGTATGCACGGCCTTTTATCCAAACCACAAAGAGGAGGCATCATATGCCGATCCAGCCACACTTTCTCTGAAATGCAAAACTTGTTCGTTCGTTCCAGAGTGATGTGAGGCTGAGGGATCGCTCTCTGAAACGAGATGGAAGCGTCCCTCTGTGCAAACTGTATTTGCCTCTTTTAGCCCCACATTCAGGCGTTAGGGTTTCCTTTTCATCAGGGAAAATGCAGAAAATAATTTCTGCATCGGTGCAGGTTTCAGGGATTTTTTTTAGTGCAGGGGATGGTAAGATGGAAATACTGGTTGGAGTAATTTAGGAAAAAATGTTGTCATGGTTTGGATATTATTTTTGCTGTTTAACCTGCAGTAGCTCTCTGTAGTGTACAGTACTGTTCCAAAATGCCATGTCACTCTAATACAAAAAAAAACACTAATACATAATAAATCATTTTAAAACATTTTCCACAAAATCATATATCCTGTACAACAACTCATCTACGAAATAAATACATTTTTATATGGAAAAAAGTTCAAAGGTGCTAAAACTTGGTTGCATAAATATGCACACCTGCAAAAACACACTTTGATAAAACATAATTTCAATCAATTTCAGCGTTCAGCTTTCTGAGTTAGGAGGACAGATTTTGATTTTGTGAAATGTCTCTAAATCTGTTGACATCCTTTGTTTACAGTACTATTCAGACGACCCCACATATGTATTGTCTAATTCAGCTCTGCACCATTTCAAAACATTCATTTATCTTTCACAAATGAGTCTTTTGTTGATTCGAATCCATATTTAGACTTACAAACCAACAGTTTTTGGACAAAAACTAGCATGATGCTGCCAACGAGCCTCTCATTTTGTATTCACTTGGTGATGTCAACTTTTTTTTTTTTTTTTGTTACTTAAATACTTGGACAGAATGTTTCAGCATGTTCTGCTATGGATATTTGGAGATTTGAGACGATTTTCGATGTTTTCTTTGGAAGAAAGACTTTTTATGTTGACACCACAACCCTCAGTGCAGACATGTGGAAAATCCAGGAGATGTTTGTCAAGTTGAACAAAACCACTAAATGAAGGAAATTGTAGCTACATTCTGGTCATTGCAGAGCTCATCTTGGTTCTTCCAGTTCAAGTTAATTTGATTATCTGAACTGAAGAAAAGCTGAAGCTGAATCAAAAGGTGCTTCAGCAGAGTGTGTGGCACACTTATGCTATTTATAGGTTATAGCATATTTACATTCTTCCTTCAATAAAGCTCTTTGTTTTCCATTTGGATTATGTAAGACTGTTATCCTTGTACGTTGAAAAGCTTTGAAAATGGTGAATCAAAGTCTACACTTTTCAAAACCTCTACGTTCCAGTTGTTGGCTTTATGAGAGAATCAAAGAATAAAATCTCTGGCAACAGGAATAAAAGCAGAGATCATGCCTTGTGGTATAATTGCACCTCACCGTGTTATTGTGATAGCAGCGTATCTTATTTCATAGTGTTTGCCACAGCGGTGTATCATGATGAAAATTTGAAGTCCATGTCCTCCATCTTGACTTGGACAATTGTTATAGTCATATTTCTTCAAAATCTTGCATTGTTTAAATTTAAAGTTGTCTCAGTAATCTCTTCCTGTTCATATCTCCACTGGGAACCAACAGCGGCATGCTCAGACTTTAGTTTACGGTCAGCGTGTTCAGGAATTTGACATCTAATCCAGCAGCAGGAAAGCTGAGCGAATCATCAGCTCCCAGATCAGGATGTTTTCAGCAATTATCCACTTTAGTAGCTCGTAAACAAAAGCATTATTATAAATAAATGCTCTCATGCTGGGTGGAATAATTAAACAGATGCTGTTTTTTTTGTTTCAAGTCCATTTTTCTTTTGCCTCTTCAGTGTTAGAGACTTTCAGTCTGCAGAGGCACGTGGAAAAAGCAACATTCACATTTGATTTTGTTAAAGCTTCCAGGGAACTAACTGAGTAAGCAAATATGACATTTAGGTGACTCATCTCTTTTGTTTTGTGCTTTTATTGCAAGGGCGCGTGTGTAGTTGGGGGGCAGATTGTACAGTATTGTAAGTGCGAATGCAGCGAAATTAGGTTGATTTGCTTGCATAAGATCAGATGGTTAACTCTACAGTCTTGTCAAATAATTAATCAGCGCTTATTGGATTCGTTTCTGCTTCAGCCACTTTCAGTTGAATTGTAAATACAGGTCGGAGCATGACGTCTTTCAACATCTAAACGACACCTGCATGCAGCAAAAGTGGATTATCCCCCTTTAACGAGTAAACGTGCCCGGCTGAAAGGGAGCAAATGTGAAAGTATGCTGCAGGATCAGAGCAGCTCAGAGTTGGAGTGTATTTTGTGCAGCATGTTTGAGCACAGTGTCTGTGTTTGTCACATCATTGCAGGGCGAAGCTCGGCAAAGAGCAGCTTTAGATGAATCTCTTCTCCGGGTGCGAGGAAGGTAGTTGTGGGATCAGAGACACCCACTGTCCAGCTCGCCCCCACACCGCGCTGATACAATTTGGACTTGTTGAGGCACCGAAATGTGTGCAAATGGTTGTAAATGAATGCAGCAGTAGCTGTCTGCTTGAGTCATAACAGCTGTCTGACATTAATTGAGACCAAAACGGTTTAATGGAAAATGCATTAACAGCAGGGTGGAAAAAAAATAACAATATCATACATTACGGTGTGTGTTTGGGTTTCATTTGTGTTTTTGATCTTTATTTCTTCCATATTCTGCTCATCTCTCTGTATTCATTATTGTTAGTAGGTGTTGCCATGCGATTTCTTTTTTTTTTTCTTTCCTTTAGATTATTTTCTTAGTGTTAACCTTTTCCCCCTGGTTTGTGGTTTCTGTGAGTCTTTGTTCAGCGTCTTTGCATTAATTATTCCCTGTTCCTCCATCCGTGCTTCACGTTTCACTCTCCTCATGCTTCTGCTGCAAGTTTTCTGATTTCTTTATTCAAATTTCACCACGGTTCTCCAAAGCTTCTTTGGTCCAGCTCTAAACACACACTACATGACAACAGTTTTCATACCCCTCTTATTGTCACAGTGCAACCAAAATCTGCAGATTATTTTACTGTGATTTCATGTGATATACCAACACAAAGTGGAGTGTATTTCTAAAACATTTTTACACGTAAAATAAGGTGTCTGTTTGTTTTCAGATCCAGTCGACGGTTTGCAGAAATGTTACAGTTTCGAAAATCAAGAAATGAGAAAACTGAATCTGTCCTTTGACAAACAGATTAAAGTCAGTCAGATTGGGTGAATATAATCTGTGAGTAGTAATATTCAGGTCCTGCCACAGATTTTTAGTTGAGCTTCAGTCTTTCCTTTAACTGGAACAGTCATGAATCATGGCATTTAGATGATGGCATGTTTGCAAAATCTGCTTCTCAATCACATCCCAATCACCCCTATTAATCTGCTTCTCAGATTAATAGAAAGAGCCAGAAAGACGTTCATCACATTTGTAAAAGCAGCTCATAGCCTGTGATAAAATGTGAAACGTTCCCAAAGTAAGTCCTTTATGAATCAGCTCACTGATTCATAAAGGTCATTCAGGAAGCAATGAATGACCTTTGATCACGCTGGGCTTCACCCACATGCTGCTCACACCTCTTTTGCCTGTGTCACTTGTTGCCACTGTCACAATCCCACACGGATGTCACGGCGCAGGTCGCAGGCAAACACTGTGACGCCACAAGAATCTAATCTGAGGTAATAACACACATTTCTCTTAATGATTGACCAAAACGACGACACACCTTCATCAGATAACCTGAGCTCAGACACTCCGACCTTTTTTGTCTCCTTCCCGCTGCTCGGATGGAGCAACATCTGGCGTGGGATGGGGGCCTGGGAGGGTGGGGTCGCCTCTCTGCTGCCCTGGAGCCTGATGGTGTTTCGATGCAGTCGATAAGTCGACAGAAACCTTGACAGCAGCTGCTGGTCGCACGCAGAGAGGTCCAGTTTGGAACGTACAGACATTAGACCACATTTTTAATGGCTGAAAATGTTTTCATGATCAAGTTTTAACTCTAAATTCTGCTTATCATTTGAATAATGTGGCATGTTTGGCCCATAAACACTAAATTACCTAGAATTTAACTAAGCTGAATGGGAAGCTTAAAGATTAAAAAATTGATTAAAAGATAAAAGAAATTTCTGCACTTTCTCTCATAAATTTCTCTCATAAAACAAAATTGTTGTTTAGTCTTAACACAGCTTGACAAATTTCTCAGATGATTTTTTTAAGAGCTGCCTGTAAAAATAATTTTCATCTATTTGATAAGATGCCAGATTGACTTAAAACACCCATAATGCACTGTGAACTACTTTCATTTTTATGTGCGGATATGATGGACGTGTCTTCACATGATTTAATATGAATAGTTTATTTATAGCAGGTTATTATCTTGTTAATTACAACACCTTTCTAAGATCGAAACCATCAGAAAAATGCAGACAGACATCTGTTTAAAACCAGGTTTAATTTCATCTCTTGAAGTTATTGAACGTCATTCAGATGTTCATCCATCACAATGAATCTTCATAAATGCAGTTATTTGGCTGTAAAGCCTCACATGACCATTAGAGAGCGCCGGCTCTGAATAAATCCATGTCTCAATGCTCACTGAAAACCAATAAGAGTTCTTCAAAACTGATTTGTATTTGAGTAGCGTCTAAGATTAACGGGCATAAGAAGGGACGAGGTGGATTTTCTGCTGCTCTGGCTGGGGGGGTTCATTTTTTGGTAAAAGTGTCACACTCCATGATGTCATCCCCATCAGGAGGGCTTTACAGAACAAATTGTTTTTTCTCTCTGTTCGTGATTCCAGTCATGTGGGATTGCATAGAGTTACTGTTACTTACATGTTGTGGTAAGAGGATGTCCAGAAATTGAAGGTAAAAGTCGAGTTGAGTTTCAGCAGAACAGCAGCTCATGTCTTACTGAGCTGACAAGCAGGCCAGACAAAACACAAGAGCCCCTGAAGCAGTGATGTCGAATGGACAAAAATCAATCAAAGATCAGGAATCATGACGTGAACAAACAATGAAATAATAATCGTCTCATCTATTAGTTGGTAGCATTGTTGCCTTGCAGCATGAAGGTCCTGGGTTCAGATCCCAGCCTGGGGTCTTTCTGCATGGAGTTTTTGGTCAATAGTTTCAACCAGAAAGTGTAAAGTTCAGTGCAGAGTGGTTTACGGGAACAGAGTCATAAAAATACAAGAAAAAAGTCATAATATTATGACATATTCCTGTAGTATAAGACACATGTATTGCAAGAATATGTGACTTTATGAGTCATATCCTCATAAAGTCATATGAGAATATTACCTTATTCTCATATTATTATCACAACTTTATCCTTGTATTATTTGGACTTTATTTTCATAATTTTATGGCTTTATTCCCATATTACTACGACTTCATTCTCATGTTGTTTCAACTCATGACTTTATTCTCATATGAGTTTATTCTCATAATACTATTTTTTTTAAATAAATAAAAATAATAATTTATTTTTATTTATAAAAATAATTTTTTATAAATAAAATTATTATAGTTATTATTATGAAAATAATAACAATACTATTATTATTTTTATTTTTAATTATTTTTTTTATTTTTTTAGTATCTCCCTAATATGCCATGGTAGACGGGAACAACGAAGCGGCTCTTTAAGTGGATTTATGAGAGAAGATTCAGTTCTGGTCACGTGTTGAACACATTTTTTTTCCCCCCCTCAGACTTCTACTATGAAAACAACAACAACAAAAAGGACAATGAAATGTCAAACCTTACAGCTGAGACAGCACCGCTTTGTTCAGACACACATGACACAAACATCCCGAACACATGGTCCCTTCAGCCAAACACAGCTCAGGCGACTGCGCGGAGAACAGGGGGGGGGGAGGAGGGCTGCTGGACCAGTTCAGCCCAGGAGAGACGGCGCTTTCCCGCTGATGCTCCTTCGTCTCCCCCACCCCCGCCTCCTCATCCTCCTGTGGTACGGTCCAGATAGATGTCAGAGGCTTTTAAATGAGGAAGATCGGCTCCAGAGGCGGCTAGTGCAGTGACAGCTGGCCTGGACCAGGAGGCAGGCAGAGCAGAGGGGGGCTGTGAGGGCGAGTTCATGGATCTGCCGGACCTGCTCTGTGTATGTATGACAGGGACAGATTATGGATGGCAGCAGAGATGACTGATGGTTTTGACTCTGTGAGTGCATTGATGTACAGGCACGAGTGTGTTTGCAGTTGTTTTATTTTTGACTTGGAGTGTTTCTCATTTGTTTCTCTCCATCCCTCCTTTGCCTCCCATCATGTTGAGCCCATGCTGAAAGGACAGCAGTCGCCATCCTGGGCCATTTGCTGTTTGGCATGCTCCATCTCCCAGCCAGGACAGCGACTGTTTCCCTTCTTCCCTCTGTCTGTCTGTCCTCCCTTGGCTCTGCTAGCTGCTGGTTAAAACTGGCTCTGAGGAGACAGGTATGCTCCACTACCCTCATCCCTCATTACAAAATGCTCCCCTCCTCTGTTCCTCTCCCTCTTTCCCAACCACCTCTCTTCTGGCTGTCCTCTGACGGCTTCGTGCTACAGCCCCAAGCAGCGCTGTCTTTAGAGTGCAGAGGAGACGGCGTGCTGATTGATCGCCCCACAAACTTGCTTCCTGGTGCGTTTCCAGACTGGGTAAAATGGTGCAAGTGTGCAGAAAGAAGAAGTCCAGATCGATAATGCCCGCAACTCGCCGAAGCTGTGGGATCTTGGCGGGGCTGTAATGCTGGACCGCATCTGGGTTGTTAATGTTTTCTTAGTTTCCACAGGGCAGGCTGACGAAAAGCAGAAAAAAGAGAAGAGGCTGTTTTTATATCACTTTTGGCCTGTGGGCATGGAGATAAAAAAGCGTCTCTGCAGACAGAAGCAAGTTTCTGGGTCCTCAGATGGATGTTGAACCACAAGGAAACAAGTTTTTAAATGCTGCTTAGTTATCATAATATGAAGGTCTATCAGATGGGCATTAAATCCTGTTGGATTTATTTGGCTGTAGACAGCAGTCAGTACCAGAGACGGTTAGCTTGAAGCATGTTTTTGTAGAAACGTGTAATATGTATGATTTGAAAACTCTTGATTTTTGCATTTCGTTTGACAGTTTTACCAGAAAGCCATTTATTTATTTATTTATTTATTTATTTATTTATTTACATTCTCTAAATATCAGAAATAAATCCGATTTCTGCTTGGAGTTTTCCAAATAAAACTCTTCTACGGCATTGTTAGTCTCCGGCATCCCAAAGCAATCTTGCCTCTGTGAGGATATGTAAGTTTTACTGAGAAAAATATTTTCCACCGAGGCGATGAGTCACAGCCCCCCACAGGCGCAGGTAGACGATGGTGGCTTGCATAGCGGCCTGTTTGATGGTAAAACCAGAGAGATTAAGGGAGGATGTTGAATTTTATTCATGCTGAATATTTATTCTGAATAAGTTGGAAGGCAAACATTTACAGACATGGATATGGAATACAACATACCGATCTCGAAGCTATGCAGAGTCACATGACTCTGTCTGTCTCTTGCATACAATAAAGGACCTAAAGTCCATCCATCGTCTAAAAACCTGCTGCTTGCCCTTGCCAGGTTGCGGGGGAGCTGGGACTTATCTCCAGCTGTCTCTGGGCGACAGTCGGGGTACACCCTGCACAGTCCATCACATGACAGCACAGAGACAGACAGGACAGACAACCACGCACACACTCACAATTTAGAGAGAGCAATTATACAAACAGTCATGTTTTTAGACCGTGGGAAGAGGTCGGAGAACCCACGCACGCACTGGAGAATATGCAAACTCTAGAAAGACCTGAGTCGAAACCGGTGCTCCCAGCTGCACCACAGTGCAGCCTGGGGTCCAAAATGCGCCATGAAAGCATCCCCACATTGTTATACGGCTACCAGTCTGAGGTGTCGATACAAAGCAAGACGGGTTTGATGTTTTTGCCACATTCTGGTCCTGCAGTCTGATTGCAGCAGCAGAAATCTAGACTCACAGGCCAGGACCAGAACTTGTTACAACCACGTTACTCTGGTTGCAACAAGTTGTTAAGAGTTACTGACCCCTGATATCAGCAAGGTCTTTTTGTTCACACGCATGCTTTTCCTTGGATAGTTTCTGGGGATTTTTAATCCGGTCTTTATAAATCTGGAAAATCTGAAAGGAATGTTTTGTTCGGAGATTCCAGCAGATCATCTCTGTCTGACACAAACAGCCATAATGTGTTAAAATAATTTAATCCCCTTTCTTCCCCTTTCTGACCCTCTATTCACTTGCTTTACTTTGTGTGGATAAATGCTCTGAGTCCCTAACAAGTGACTGGCAGATTCACAGTTCATTTTAACAAGTTATTGAGCAAACGTTTCTACTAAAGAGCCCCCAGTGAGATCGCATCTCCAGCCTTTCTCTCTGTTGTGTGAACCCTATTTAACCTCATTTTGACTCGGTAGATGTCAAGCAGTGAGTGTTGACTCTTTTTATTTTTTTTTTCCAGTATCTCTTAGATCCTGTAGACAATTATAAACCAGTTTAACAAATTTTGCAGGAGAACTTTGGTCAATTTAACGTCTGTGCGGGCAAAATACTTCCAAGAAAAACACTGATGGATTTAATTTCAGAGCGGTTTGCTCCCCGTCCGTGAGGGGATGAGTCATTATATAACCATAAACGCCACTGATCCAAATATAGCAGCCATTAGGGGCTTAGCTTCAGGTCTGGAAGCAGTGGCTGGGCTTGGCCTTACTGCATCCCAGTGTGGTTGTCGCATCCTGCCCTCCACACCAGTGTCCGGTGTCATTAGAGCGGCTTAATATCCATTGAACTGACAGCAGAAATAATATCCTTGGTTGCTGCTGCGCTGCACAGACGTCTCTGATCTTATGAACAGAGCAGCGTCAATCTGTGACTTATAGACAAACTGCAGTCTATCAAGCCTTATTCATGCTTTTGTTCTGTTTTTTTTTTTTTTTTTAATCCAGACAGCTTTGTTTTGTATCTTAAATGTGACCATTCAGTGTAAATCTTTTTGACTTTGAACATAGGATGTGTAACATCAGGCAAAGGAACTTGGTATGAAAATCTGACTTTTGGTAAAGTCATGGTATTTAGATTTAGACGTCGATTATTTGATACTTTTGTCTCTTCAAGTCTCCAAACCATTTTCTGTTGAATTTAGTTCTAGATTCAGCTACTTTGCTTTACTTCTGGTGAAATTATTCTTTTGTTGATTTGGATGTATGTTTGGACTCAATGTGTTCATAAAAAAAGTACATTTCTCTCTAACACCTGAATGTGTTTGACAGAAACTGATTCATTTCCTCCAGACAAAACAAAAAAAATCCTTTCATCAGACAAAAGTGATTCTGCCACCACCATGTCTCTCTGTGGGTATAGGTGTTATTTTGGCGATGCACCGGGCTGTTTTTACACCAAAAAAATATTTTTGGGAATTGCAGCTGGATTTGTTGTGGCTGTTGTGACGTGCAGTTGTCACCCCTCTAATAAAAAAAAAAAAAAAAAAAAAAAAAAACAATCCAGTGACTGTTTTCGAATCTAGAGCTGAAGGTTTTGAATGAAACTGTCAGAAAGAGAGTCAAGCTCAGAAAATCTTCCTGCCATCTAAGCTCGTAGTGTCATTCAGTGAGAAGGTTACCTATGGTGCACGTCCACATCAAATACAGAATGTGATTCCTTTTCCATCTTATCTGCACTGTCAATACTGCAAGCCATGCCAATCTCTCAGTCAATACAGCAAGAAGTGGGGCGAACTGTGGTGACGCCGCAAACCTCGCAGGGCAGCAAATCAAAACGACTTTCAAAAAACATTATGAAATAAACCATATATATATATATATATATATATATATATAT
>NW_015112812.1:365222-389953 GCF_001443285.1 Poecilia latipinna
TATATATATATATATATATATATATATATATATATATATATATATATATATATATATATATATATATATATATATATATATATATATATATATATTTACTTTTTCCAACAATTATCCAGAATTTTTCTCATTAAAATTGCTGAAAGAAAGAGTTATGGTAAATGTCTCTTGCTTACTCAGCGTACAGTTTTCCTGCAAACGTCGACTCCGAGTTGGATTTTTCTGTGCAGCAGACGTGTGTGTTCCTCTCATTGTTCCTCAGAGCTTCAGATTCAGTCTATGTTTTGACATTGCAGCCATGTGGTCCCAGCAAACTTGTTCTCTGTGTTGAGTGGGATGTGTTGATTGGACAGTGTGAGGCTGAGTGCGATGAAATGTGTGGTGGATTGAGGGCTGGCCTATTAGTTTTTAACAACTACTTTTTTTCTGCAACTCTGTAAGTGTTTAGACTTATATAAAGACAAGAGGTGTTCAAAAATAAAAAGAAAAGAAATGCCAATTTAATAATTCTAAAATAAGTAGTTTTAAAAAGCTTGAAGATTGTGGCGGATGCTCCTGGTTTAATAGAAAGTTTTCTTGTCGGGTTATGTGTGCGTTTTGTCTGAGCTGCTGTCCAAGAGGTCAGACTGTAACATGCAGTGCATCCTCTCTGACCTCTTTCTGAGCATGGTCTATAAATACCGAGGGACATCAGCCCCACTGATACTCTGCCATGCATGAAATGAAATATTCAACATGACGATGAATATTTCAGTGACAGGTAGTTTCGAGTTAAAGATGGATATCTGTCTAAAAACTACAGAAACACTTCTCTTTTTGTTTATGTCTTAATCATAAAATACCTTCTTTCTGCTTATTAGATGCATTCACTCACTTCCGTCCTTGTCACGAGGATTCTCACGTTCTGAGTGCCTCCTCATCTGTCTGTGACAGCTGAGTCTGTGTAGGACTGAGTCCTGCAGAGCGATAATGGCCTGTGTGCTCCTGCTCTGATGGCTCTTCACCTAAATGGCTCATTGTGTACGGAGGCACAAATAGGCGCTGAGCTCCACTGCACTGTGGGAACCCACCGAGCGGACTTGTTTTAGTCACTGCTCACTGAGTGAAGTGTAAATTAGATCTGAGCTTCTTCAGCAATAATCTTTCTTCCTCTTCTTCTTCTGCTTTTTAGGCTCCAGGTTTTATATAGGATTATAAAAAGCTGCAGTGTCACTAATTGTTCAAAGAGATCTGACCAGCAGAGGAAGCCCACACAGTCTTTTTGATTGTCAAAAGTTTAAGTGAAAATGATTAAGGAATAATGACAGCCTGAGTGCAAGAACAGAACAGTCTGGTCCAAAATCTGGCACACGAGACTGTAAAGAGGTCAAATCTTTGACCAGTGTAAAGTGTAAAGCCTTACTAACATGAACTTAGCTACAAAACAAATACTATCACATTCTCAAGCAGCCTTTGGCTCACTGTGGAGAAATTTGCTCATATGTCACAGAATCGGGGAATGTGAAAAAATAAACATGCATGTTGAAGCAGTCGAGAAGGCAGCTAGAAGTAAATTGTTACATATGGGACAACAAACTTAGGCATCAGTGCATAGCAAAAAAAACCTTCAAAAATAATAGTCTTTAGCTTAAACTGTAAACCTAAGGCAAAAATGGTTTTAGATTTGTTTCTTTGAAAATGCACTGTAAAAAAAAATAATAATAAAATCACACATTCCCTTTTCTTGCCATGAAATCAGGCTAAATTTTTACTGATTGTAGTTGGCTTGAATACCAAAACGAATTATATTCCCTAAATGCAAGAATAATGAGGGGTGCATTTTTCATTTTCCTCTTATTCAACTTTAGAATATTTCCTCAGTATTTCATGGAAATATTTAAACGACTCGTGTCAAACAACTTACAACAGTTTGTTGCCACCACCTAAATTTCTAGATGGGACGTTGTCCTCAGATTTGCAAGCATCCCCATTTTTTCCTTTGATTTTACCGATGGTCATTATGTCCAAACAATTACATTTTATCTTGATAAGACCACAGAACATGTCTTCAGAAATAAAGGAAGGTCCATGTGCAAACAGTCCTTTATGTTGCTTTTTAGAGTGATGGCTTCTTCATCGCTGAGTGGCCTCGCAGCCTCGCAGCCTCGCAGCCTCGCAGCCTCGCAGCCCAACTTCATACAGAATTTGTTTCGCCGTGGATATTGATGCTCTTTTACCAGCTTCAGCCAACATCTTAACAAAAAATAATTTCCAAGTGTCACACTAGTTTCTAATACACCACTTTGCCTCTCTCTTCCTCTGCAGTTGAACTTCGTGCCCCTCGCCGACTCCTCACTTCCCAGCATTCCTTGCCCGGGATCCCAGTGGCCCTGAAACAATCCATCGACCTGCGCACCTCCATGGACGGGAAATACAAGGAGATAGCTGAGGTCCAAACTCTCCCACTGAGCTCCCCTGAAGTGAATATATGTCTTTTAAGCTAATACGTCAGCTTAACTTACCGTTTCTGCTTCTGTGTGAAGGAGCTGTTCTCCCGCAGCCTGGCGGAGAGTGAGATGCGGAGCGCCCCCTATGAGTTTCCAGAGGACAGCCCCATCGAACAGCTGGAGGAGAAACGCCATCGCCTTGAGCGCCAGATAAGTCAGGATGTCAAGTAAGTGGCAGAAAGTACAGAAATGTGCAACTAATGCAGCGACTCAGGTGGTTTTGTTTGCAAATCAGAGATCCCAAAGTGAGTTTAGCGCCTCTGTGCTCAGGTTCGAACCAGACATCCTCCTCCGAGCCAAACAAGAGTTCATGAAGACGGACAGTGCCACAGACCTGGAGTGAGTCAGCAAAGATTTTATGAAATGATTATTGTTGTCACATTTTCATGGACTTGTGGACCTGTCATCAGATTCATGAAGGAGCAGAGCCAGGCTCCTAATCAGCAGGAGAGAGACGTGGTCCCAGAGAGAGAGTACCAGAGAGTCACTATTTCCGGAGAGGAGAAATGTGGGGTGAGTCGGAGAAGTCGGATAAAACTTTCTGCGTTTCTCCACTGTTAATGTAACGCCTCCTCCACCGTGAAGACGTACTCTATCTTTGCACCTTTTTTTTTAATCTGTTGCTTTTCCCTGAAGGTTCCCTTCACAGATCTGCTGGACGCTGCCAAATGTGTGGTGAAGGCTCTGTTCATCAGACAAAAGTACATGGGTCTGTCGCTGCAGAGCTTCTACAGGACCACGGCTCGCTACCTGCAGGAGCTGAGCGAGAGACCGCTCTACTTGGACATCTACGAGGAGGAGGAGGAGCTGGCAGAGACCACCGAGACCAGTGTCACCGCAGGTCGGCACATGCAGCAATGAGCCAGAGCTATGAAACAGAGACGTTAACTCAGATATTAACTGTGAGAAGTTACTGCTCTCCTAAAAGAAATATGCAGAGAAGTTTGGAGAGAATTATCTGGAAGTTTCCAGCTTCAAACCTCTGCTATTGTCCTAGTGGTTCTAGACTCAAACAAATGTCCAAAACGCATTCAGTAAACAGAAACAAATGTGCAGCCAGTTGTTTGGTTGCCGTTCACCAAACAGTTCACTGTAGTATAGATTTTTACGCATGGACAAAATCTCTGATGTCCACAGCAGAGGGACTGGTTTCATCCAACAGCAGATGCTACTGGTGAGCTCTTTGAAAAGTCTCACTTGCTGCCGAAGCTTTTGTCCTTTTGGTTAAAGACATCACCACGAGCGTCATTTGCATGTGTGCCTAGCAACTCATTTAGCACGCTTCAAACAACAAATGTGCCCCTTTGTTCAACTCTGCTATTTTCGACTCCACCAGCTGACCAGTTAAAGAAATTACTACCTTTCTGGAGTGAGACGCTAAAAAAGAAATAATAGAAATTAAACAGGTTACTGCAAATTATTTTTTAGTCTTTCTTCTTTTTCATATTTTATTTGCTTAACATTAAAGAATGTGAATATGTGATGCCAGTTTTTTCTGGATCAGACTGTAAAATGCTAAGCGACAGCAGTAGTACTCTCTCAGTGGAGTACACCCTGGCACCCCCACAGATTTAAAGCTCTACAATCTGTTACACCCCCCTGAACATGCTGCCGCAGTGTGTGGGCCGCTGAGCTCAGACCGAGCATGGATTTCTGCCCCCTCACAGATGCCACGGTGCACCCACCTGCTTCTGACACGCACCCGTACGAGAACCAGGACCCCGCCAGCATGGCCCCCGATGTGGGTTACGGCTGTAAGATGGTGAACGGCGTCATGCACGTGTACACCAGCAGGGACGTTATGGAAAAGTAAGATATTGGGGACAAATCTCTTGGTGCTTCACCCTCGGTTAGAGGAGTTTTCTGTTTTTAGACTCTGTTCACGTGTTCCCTTGGCAGCAGCCAGACTTGTTTGACTGTGATGTCGCAAACAGGAGCACAGAGCTGGACCTGCCATACCCAGACCTGCAGGAGTACATCGCTGATATGAACGTCATGATGGCCCTCATTATTAATGGACCCGTGTAAGCTCTAGTTCCTAATATTGAACACTACTTTGTAGAAAACACAGCCTTGCAAAAGTTTCCCTAGGCCTCAAACGTTTATTGGGATTCAATAGGATAAGCCAACATAAAGCTCATAATCATCGTCTGGAGCGAAAAGGTCACAGGGTTATGATTACTTTTGCAAGGCGCAGATTGTTTGAAATCAGTTTAAAACCAAATAGTGTGGTGAAATGTCTCCCTTCCCAACAGAAAGTCGTTTTGCTATCGTCGGCTTCAGTATCTCAGCTCCAAATTCCAGATGCACATCCTGCTGAATGAGATGAAGGAGCTTGCAGCACAGAAAAAGGTTCCCCACAGAGACTTTTACAATATTCGCAAGGTAAAAATCACACCTTCTTGTGCCTCGTTCCATCATAATCATTTGTGGGTAACCCAGAAAAAGAAAATATATTTTTCCCCCCCGTTTGTTTGTTTGTTTGTTTTGCAGGTAGACACTCACATTCACGCTTCATCTTGTATGAACCAGAAGCATCTTCTTCGATTCATCAAAAGAGCCATGAAGAAATATCCTAAAGAGATTGTGCATGTGGAGAAAGGCAAAGGTCAGACACTCATGGAGGTGTTCGAGAGCATGAACCTGACCGCCTTTGACCTTAGTGTGGACACTCTGGACATGCATGCCGTAAGGAACACAGCATTACAAATGGATAAACAAGAACCACGAGGTGCAAAGAAACGTTTCAACTGTTTTCCGTCTGCAGGACCGCAACACCTTCCATCGGTTTGACAAATTCAACGCTAAATATAATCCCATCGGTGAATCCATCCTGAGAGAGATCTTCATCAAAACCGACAACTACATCGAGGGGAAGTACTTCGGTCACATTATAAAGGTGCTCATTTCAAAGCATACGCAACCTCTTTCACCACTTCCTATGAAATCCTGCCTGTGTATTTTTTAAAGCGCTGTCGCCCTCTGGTGGCTATTTTCCCCTCACTGCTTCTCAGGAAGTGATGGCGGACCTGGAGGAGAGCAAGTACCAGAACGTGGAGCTCCGGCTGTCCATCTACGGCCGCTCCAGAAACGAGTGGGACAAGCTGGCCAAGTGGGCCGTCAGACACCAGGTCTACTCCAACAACGTGCGGTGGCTCGTACAGGTGCCACGACTGTTGTGAGTTTCTCCACTGGCGTAAATCAAATTTTCACTCAAAACTACGGAGGGAATAAAGAGATAGTGTCCAATAAATACTTGTGCCAAATAATAAATACATTTTATAAATAAATATCCTTGCAGATATAAAATATTTAGATATATATATTAACCATTGTGCAATTAATCTTGAAATATCCGTATTTAAATGTACAAAAAAGACTTTGTGAAATAAATTCATGTTTTGAATTAATAATTTATCAATTTAGTACATTTGCTGTGTGTATTTTGATACATTTTTATATCTAATGTTGCTTCTTTAATCAATGTATTTATTGCTGTGTTATTTAAACTATCATAATAATTTATTTATTGCATTGAATTACAGTTAAATATTTACATTTAAATTCCTTCATCTAAATAAATGAATCGACTACTTAATCTGTCATAAAATAAATTTCTCTTTTAGTTTTCCAAACAGCCAGAAGTCTTTGTGAATATCTGACTCATTAAATCAGAGAAACAATGATTTATAAGTGATTTTTTTTTATTATTTGTTGATGTTCTCCTCTCACAGTGATGTCTACCACACGAAGAGACAGCTGTCCAACTTCCAGGAAATGCTTGAGAATGTCTTCAGGCCTTTGTTTGAGGTCACAATCAACCCTGGCAGCCACCCAGAGCTGCACCTCTTCCTTCAGCATGTACGGCCACTTCACTGACCCACCGAATCTGATCGTCACCTTCACATCCTCCTCGGAGAGTTTCTTTTAACAGATCTGCACTTTGTTTGTCCTGCAGGTTGTTGGCTTTGACAGTGTGGACGATGAGTCCAAACCAGAGCAACATATCTTCAACCTGGACAGTCCGCTGCCAGCCAACTGGACGGAGGAGGACAACCCGCCATATTCCTACTACCTCTACTACATGTATGCAAACATGACAGTGTTGAATCACCTGCGCAGGTAAGTTAGATTACACCTTAGTGCAGCTAATAGTATATGTTACTGAAGGCTACTGTTCAGAAAATAAACTCTTTAGATCCTTTGCTTTCCTCTCTCATCTCTTTGATTGTGTGTCACTGGAGAAGATCTGTGGGTGTTTATTTGTTCAGTCTTGTTCCTCGCCGGGTTCCCAGTATTTTCTACACTGTGTTTTTATCCCAGGCAGCGCAGCTTTCACACCCTTGTTCTGCGGCCTCACTGTGGGGAAGCGGGTCCGATCCATCACCTGGTGTCTGGGTTCATGCTGTCGGAGAACATCTCCCATGGGCTGCTGCTCAGAAAGGTGGGACGCCCCAAACCACAAAACGTTCTTATTGTACTTTGTGAAAATTCTCTTGGGGCATGTCGCATCACGATGCCCCTGTTTCTCTTCCAGGCTCCGGTGTTGCAGTACCTGTATTATTTGGCTCAGATTGGCATCGCCATGTCTCCTCTCAGCAATAACAGCCTGTTCCTCAGCTACCACCGCAACCCTCTGCCAGAGTACCTGTCTCGAGGACTCATGGTCTCTCTGTCCACAGACGATCCTCTGCAGTTTCACTTTACCAAGGTCAGACAACGCTTACCAACTCACAAATGAAGTCTTGAGCTTAATCAGAACCTTTAGCAGCGAGAACGTTAAAAACTTTGAAATAAAATGATCTTAAAAGGAGTAGGTGTGCTTGTCCTGCCCACTTGACAAGTGTTGGATTTGTGTATAAATTTATGAGAGCCACCAGACAAAAGAAGTTAATGATTATATACAATAAAGTTCTTCAAGTACTACAATTAAAAATCATTACATCCTTAAAAAATCCTTTGAACTGCTTAATACACTGATTTAGTTGATCTAAAAATAAATACATGTAGCATATGTTTAATTAATTTGTTTTTCTTCTTTCATGATTGCCACATACATTTAACAAAAGAATATTTTTATATCAGTTTTTATTCTGCTTTCTTTTTCTTTCAGTTCACACAGAGTGTAAATATATATATATATATATATATATACACACACACACACACACACACACACAACACACCTGAGTTAAATGGTAAAATTACTGCCACACCATGTCAGCAGGTTCTGCAAAAGCCTAGTAACCAGTTATTTGTTGGGTTCATGTGTGTCGGTGCAGGTGTGCATCTAAAAATTGCAGGATAGTATCTATTTAGGTCTGGTTGGATGCTTTTTTTTTTTTTTCTTCTTGCTACTTGTCCATTAAATGAATCTTTTTGGAGCGCACAGCTAATTATGAAGTCTCCCACTTGAGCTATGGAGCACTGCAGCTCCTCCAGAGCTACCAGGGGCCTCTTGGCTAGTTCCCTAGTAAATGTTCTGGTACAAACTCAGCATCTTCTTATGAAGTGACCTCTGAAACTTACTTAGTTTGTTGCAGTGAATTTTATTTATTTTCACCAGGGTAAAGGTTGGATAAATACATATGTTGTCTGCATTTACAGACTTTTATTTATGGATTTTTTTAATTTATTTTATTTTTTTTTTACATTTTAATATGGTACATAGATTTAACTGGAAACTTTGGTTAAATTCAAATCCTGTTGGTGGAAACTGCCTCTAAATTATATTGGTACTGATTTCAGAGCATGTGTTTATTTTGTGCAGGAGCCGTTGATGGAGGAGTACAGCATCGCTGCTCAGGTGTGGAAACTGAGCTCATGTGACATGTGTGAGTTAGCCAGGAACAGCGTCTTAATGAGCGGATTCTCTCACAAGGTAGCATTCATCTTTACAGCACGCTACATATTAACCTGCCTCACGGCTATGAAACAGACTATCAGCATGCAGACAGTTTGATCTCCCTCTGTCCCCGACAGATGAAGAGTTACTGGCTCGGCCCAGACTACATCGCAGAAGGCCAGGAGAGTAACGACATCAGGCGCACCAACGTCCCCGACATCCGTGTGGCGTACCGCTACGAGACCATGTGTGAGGAGCTGAATTTGATCACGCAGGCCATCCGCACAGATGAGCTGGAGACCACAGAGGGGGAGGGGGCATTGTGCATGGGAGCGGTGCAGGCAGAGAAGTGAACGTGCAGCACAGACGGCTCAGCACACAGGCCACGTTTCCACATCTGGACGTTGTACACGTTTGCATAGAAACATATCACTTGTGAAAGAAAAGAAGAACCTTCCACATGGGATGATTACGAGCTGCTAACACCAGAAATTAAAACCTGTGTATCTTCAGTTTTCTTCCTTTAGTTTCCCAGAGTCGTTTGTTTTGTTCTTGATGCTTTTTTTTTCCCCCGAAATGTCTCTTGACTAAGTCCTTCTAAGAGTATCATGGACTGTTACCATATTCTGTCACCATTTACTGTATGTCCAGTGTCTGTAACTGCTGTACCAAGTCTTGCACATTTTCAAAAATATCATGAATAATAAACAGGATCCAAGATTGACTGTGAAAAGAAAAATAATTTGAACAACATATAGAGCTGCATTTAGGATCAGGTTACTTGGTTACTTTTTTTGGCTATTTAGGAGTTTTTTTCTTTTTCTTTTTATTTTATCTCTGTTTTATCATTAGTTTTTGGGCCCATTCCTCCAGCTACATCAAACCTATAATAACATGAGTTGAAGAAGTGAATAGATAGATTTACCATCCCTGAAATCTTACAGACAGCAGAAAAAGTGACAGTAGAGCCATCTGCAGAGTCTGCAAACCTGACAGTATCTGTCAATTGAAAAAAAAACTTATATTTATATATAAAATATTACATTAAGCACTGGTAGATACTGTTTACTAATCAAACAGTGCCCACCAAGTCAGAAACTAGTTGGTCTCAGAAGGATTTTATTTCACAGTATGCGAGTAAAAGGGGTTAAATACAATAGCAAGTCACAATTTTCAGGTTTCATGTTTGAGGCTGTAACACGAGAAACTCAAAAAAGCTAAGCAGTGTATTCCTAAGACTTAATGTGGGAATGTACATAAAATCCCAGCACTTGTAGTAACAGTGTGTGGACCAATGTTAAACTTCAGGATGCCAATTAGAGCATACAGATGGACTTAATGTTTTAACATCATTTAACAGTTCATAGATTACCATTTTGAAACCTTCATTTTTGGTAGGTGGGTTTTGGTCTTTCTGCAAAGTGACCACATCATTTTTCTCTACATCCAACAGCTGTGGGTGGACAGTTATTCTGTCAAACAGAGTTGGATCTGTCTTGAAAAAACAGAAATCCATTTAAAGGGAACTTAGGTAAAAGATTGGCAAAAAAAAAAATAAAAATCTTGTTTTCTATGTAGTTTGCATGTGGTCTCTGTGCTCTCTGAATACTCTTGTCCTAAACGTGCATGTAAGACTTATTGGTGAAGCTAAACCACCTTAAGCTGTGTCTGCATGGTTGTTTGCCTTCATCGCTTACCCCATTGTGAAGTTGGAATAGACTCCAGCATGGAAGCATCTCTCTTTAGATGGCATCCTTATTCCACTTTAGGTTTCTTACTTGGCGGCTTTACGTCAGATTTTATGTTCTGTACATTTTATATAAACAAGTGATAATTAGAGGCGATGCTTTAATTGTTGCCCATGATCAACTGTGGCAACATAACTAACAAATCAGAAAAGCCCTCACACACATCATCTTCCTCGATTTTATTAAAATTCTCTTTAACTTAAACTTGAACAGACGTCATATGAACAAATAATTTTGTTAACTTTGACGCCCTTGCACGTCATTCACAGTAACTTCTGTTGAATGCAGCTGCTGTCAAATACAATAAACAATTCACAAAATAACACCATTGGATTTCTTTTTTTTTTTTACAAATGACCTGCAAACGTAAAGATGTCCAAACTTAAAAAAAGGACAAAATTTGTTTTATATGTGCAGAAGAGGCCAGCAGGAATAAATTACGACCACATCACTAAGTCTTTCACCTAATGAGATTTTGCCTTTCTGTACGAGAATTACCAGATGAGTTTGTTACGTAAACAAAAGATGAAAACCAAAATAAATGAAATTAGAGAACTGATGCTCAAACACAGAAAATGTTAGATGGTTGAGTTTCAATCGTGTTGTACCAAAGAGAACATCTGCGTCTTTAGTTACCTGCAACATTTTGTTATATATCTCATTAGTGGTTTATAAAGGTAGAATGAGGACAAGTCAACATTTGTGATACTACACTTCTGTAGTAAAACATTATACTAGCTTTACGACTCTGTATCTAGTGATGGTTTGACCTTTGATCACCACCATGTGCTCTTTACAACGACATATCTGAATACATGTCAGGCTGTACATGGTATAATCTTTTCCTTCAGTTTACACTCTTTGCACATATAGAGAAGTGCCAGATATTTTAAAAAAAAAGTTATTAATAAACTGAGAATTGATAAAGTGCAAAATCATTTTAAAACTCCTGCCTTATGGATTCTGGTGTCATTAGGGCTATTTATACCTAAATGTGTCCTTTTTTGAGAATTGTACATGTGTCATTTGTGGAATATTATTGTGTCTGTTAAGAATAAATATAATTTATGCTGTTAAACATGAGTATTCAGTTTGTAATGTATCTTATACTGAGCAAGCAGTGCGTTAATAGAGCTAGGTAAGCTTCTCTCTGGTATTACTTGTTGATAGCTCAAAGAGATGGGATGTCTTTGTTGGTGATTTAGGATTTAAATAAAAGACCCGAATCATATGCCCAAATAAATAAAGCTGAAAATCTAGAAGAGAAGTTTTACTAATACTTGCTTTATTCTGCTAAAGTTTTATTTAAGTTTTATTTAACCTCCGATGGTAGTCAAGGGACAAAAGATCAATAAAATGATCCCATGGAAGACAAATAAAACCATGTTAATAAAAACAAATTGTAACCAAGGTCATACATCTTTCTCTGTCAGCTGGTCAGTCCATCATTATGATCCCTCTTGTCTTCTCTTCTTTGCACTGACTCAGACAAGTCAGAGCTCAGACAAGTCAGAGATCATTTTTAACACAACTCCCTGCTTGAATAAGCAGCATGTCGTAAATATTGCACTTAAATAATCTCGAGAGCCCTAGATTGTGGACATAAAGATTATGTAGTTAAAAGTTATGTCACTTGAAAACATTTTGCACAGTCAAGGTCCTTATGGTAAAGTGTTTAAATCAGAGTGTGAATAAGTATGTTCAAGGGTACTTTTTGCAGAATCGTATTCAGTTTCTAGGAGTTCTGCAGGAAGCGACGCTGAGAAACCTCTTCACTAAATGCAATGCCCAAACCGACTAGGTTTGAAATGATCGTTGAAGAAATGTTATTTTAAAGTCGGGCCACTCCAGCCTGCCGAAGTTCTCTCATAAATATCAATTTGTTTAGCTGTTATTCATTTTTCCTGAAATCAGGGCAATGTCCTTATCTGGTATTAAAACACTTTGCTGCAATGGCAGCATAGTAGATTTTTGATTAAAAACACATCAAATAAGAGAAAAATAAACAAGAAAATTAGAAATGGGCAATGTGCAAGAAAAAATGCCTTATGAGATGATTTTAGAATGGCAGATTTTATCTTAAGCAGTGATTTAAAACAAAATAAATTGAAAAAGAAATAATGACATGTTGCTCTACTGGTAACAACCCTTCATATTTTGATACATTCAACATTTTTTGCCAAAAATGTAATTCTTCTGAATGCAACACTTAAAAAAGTGTTTAATTTGTGGATGAAAAACATAAACTAGACAGAAAAACATACAGACCACAGTTGAACTGCGTAAATCAAAGCCTTTTATCATTTAGAAACTGAAATTAATAATTATTTGCTTTACGTTGTTCTATCATGTTCTTTGGATTGATTCGTCTTAGGATAAGATTAGGTCAGCGAACTGTGACTCAGCACAATTTTGAAAGATATGCTGAGTCACGTAGCACAGCCATAAAATGAACCTATCTCTTTTATAAGCAAAAAAAAAAATGCTGAGTAAACATGAGCTCACTTATCTTATCAAAGGCATACATGTTATCAGTTCTGGTGTGGGCTACAATCCAGTGTGACCTTGATTTTCTGTCTTTCACTCAACAGGCTAATGTGTAATAAAGTTTGGAAAAATTTAAAAGGGATGAAAATATGTCTTTTTCAAACAGGCTAATGATTTGTGAAGGAGTCTCTGTGCACCCACAGTCCTACCTTCACTCTAACCACTCTGAATGCCTCCCCTTTCACTGCTTCTCCACTTCATGTTGTGTTATGCTGATTTAGTTTTCCCATCCATGCATGTTTCAGATCCCCACACCGACTAGCAAATGCCTGAATGTCATTTTGAGCTGAAAATATACAGGAAGAGATCATTTACAGAGAAGTATTTTTCTGCAGGCAGTTAAACAAGGTCAATCATGAGTCAGCACTTTTCTCAACTTAGCCTCTCGCACTGTGTACATTCAAAGTTGCCCATCGGCTGCCACCCCTCCCACCTCTTCCTCCAGTTGGATCACAGGATATAAAAGACTTTGTTTCTCTTCTCCTTTTCACTGCCAAGCAATCCTTCTGCAGCAGCACCACCAGCAGCCACTTTTCCTCTGAGCCACACTCACTCCAAAAAACAGGGAACCAAGATGACCATGATACTGGCTTACTGGGACGTCCGAGGGGTAAGTAAATACTTTTGCTTTGAAAGTATCGGTTGATGTTTTTGCAGCTCTCTGACATATTGTGCATATTGCAGAGCAGCAATCAGAGCAAATTAATTCCTAATGGTCAGTCTCTGCAGGGATTTGAGATAGCTGCTGTCACTTTACTTTACCAGAAGATGCCACAGACTGTTTTTACTACGCTTTTATGGACACATTAACTGAGAGGCGTTTCTTTATGGCCACACAATTCGGAACGACTTTTGAAAGTGCAATTTAACTCTAAAGCAAACTTGTTGCTCCACAGGATTAAAAATTCAACAGCCTTTTAATCTGCATATCACCTTAGAAATAGTCATAGAGGTACTATTTTTATTTTACAGTCTGCAGTGACAACATATATCTTACAGATAAAAAAAAAACAAAAAACCGAATAGTAATAGATTGGTACAAATCAACTGGTACCAAACTATCTCTTCTAATAAAGACTACGCAGCATTTCTCTTATTTTACATAGAAATAAGAAGTGGGACCAACACAGTGATTGCAACAGCAGCATAAGCAGATCAATAGAAATTATTTGCTAATTTATACTTTGCAAAACTCATCACTGTCCTTTTTGCATATCAATAATTGTCACAGAAAAGACAAGCCTGTGAAGCCTGCGGTGTTTTCTGCAAACAGACCAATCAGAAGCCTTTTGGTTCTCTGCTATGACATCTATGCAAGAAAGGTTAATTGCATAACTGCCATAAATGCTTATCTGTAACAAAGCTGCAGATATGTCACAGTGCGATACAAGCTCATTGTTTTTTGCAGTAGCTTTAAATACTTTCAGAAAGACTATATGGTTCACATGTTTATGTTGCTAAAAATAACTTTTATTTTGAAGAGTAATGGTTAAGCATAACCAAGGAGTCAGAAGGTCTTAGTTAACTAAACTAAAAAATATTTCAAAGAAGAGATTAAGCTTCGTCTTGGTTTGTGTGTCTTTGGTTGTGTAGTTAACTGTGTGTCGGCATATCCTCTGATTGCACTCCTGTGAAAATCTCTAAGTTGGAGTAACCTTAAACTCTCTTCTCTGCAGTTTGCCGGACACATACGGCTCATGCTGGAGTACACCAAGGCCAAGTACGAGGAAAAGTTTTACGTCGTTGGTGATGGTAATTAACATTTATTTCAGCCTACTGATATATCACTATTTAAAACTTAATTACTTTGGTAATTTAACCCCCATTTTTCTCTGACAGCACCGGGTTTTGACAAAAGTGGCTGGTTTAATGAAAAATTCAAGCTTGGACTTGACTTCCCCAACGTAAGGGAGACTTGTTTTTTTTATTATTATTATTTTACTTTTATTCTGGGATTTATTTATGTTTCTTGTTTTTAATGAGGACAATATTTACATTCCACAATAGCTGCCTTACCTGATTGATGGAAACAACAAGGTCACACAGAGTATGGCAATCCTGAGGTACCTCGCACGAAAGAACAACCTGTGTGAGTGTTAGTTGTCGTAAATAGAAATTTTGCTTGGGAGAGTTCATTCATTCAGCCACAAAATATATAAATTTTGAAGTTGCAGAAATACTGGAAACTTTCATCCTCAAACAGGTGGAGACACGGAGGAGCAGAAGATCAGAATAGACATGCTGGAGCAGCAGTGCTTAGACTTGAGAGCCAGCTTTGTGAGGATGTGCTATGTTGACCTTGTACGTATATAACTGTTCAGCTGTGCAACATTCAGTCTTACCATAAGTCTCAATGTCCTCTAATGCTGATATATATATTCTGAAATCAGGAAGGTCTAAAGCCAGACTACTTGAAGGCGCTGCCAGAAGCACTGAAGCTGTTCTCTGACTTCCTGGGACAGAGGAAGTGGTTTGCTGGAGACAAGGTAACTTATCTTATAAACATAAAAGAGTTAATAGTCAGCTATAAAACAGCTTGGATCAGTTTTTTATTGAGGCTTTTATTAGTTTTTATTCTTCTCTCAGGGTTCTTAAATAAATAAATAAATAAATAAATAAATAAATAAATAGATAGATAAATAGATAAATAAATAAATGTACACTCTAAAGCTGCATCAAAATGATTATTTTAGATTTATTTACATAATCTGTCGACTTTACCTTTGACTGCTAATTATCATTTTAAGTATGTTATGTCTTTTCTTTTAAACTAGCTCACCTATGCGGACTTCATCATGTACGAGATGCTGGATATGCAGAGGATGTTCCATCCTCCCTGCTTGGATAATTTCAAGAACCTCAAAGCTTTCTTGGACCGTTTTGAGGTAAGAAAACACTCTGCTGTCTAAAATTTACAATGATCTGTCCACCACCGTGGTAATTGCCCCCCAATTTTGTTCTCTGACGCCTCCATTATTTACCTTAACTAAGTTCCTGTCAATGTTTTTTTTTCCTCTCCAATCTTTCCAGCAGATATAATGAAATATAACTGATCAAGCCAGGATTTACTGTAAAGTGATGTTTGTTTCTTTTGTATTTTATCTTAGGCTCTGGACGGGGTTTCTGCCTACTTAAAGTCAGATAAATACATCAAGGAGCCCATCAACAACCGCATGGCCCAGTGGTCATTCAAGAAAGTGAAGTAAAAGTGAAGAACAACAGCTGTACTCCTGGACGACATGATAAAAAGTTTGAGAGCTAAGAAGTAGAATTTGATTCAACAATTAATTAGCAACTCAGGAAAAGTCGTCATCAACAGATGACAGATGGACCAACATATCAAGTTTCATTACTTTCACACTAATGCTACAATGTTAGGAAAACTATGGTTTGCTTAAAACTCTTTTTACATGTGCAACTTTTTGGACGGATTAAAATAACTCTATCTACTTTGAACTTCGCTTCTTTCTGTTTAGGATTCAGGCTAAATGTTACATTTTTACTTAACACCACTGAGTAGAGACTAAATGAACAGAGAGAGATACTGCAAATTCAGCTGAAGATCTTTTGCAATATAATAGAGAGGTACAAAAATATGACTTGTTTAGACTTTAAAACTGGTTTTGATAGTTAAAAAAGACACAGTACTTAATATTAGCTTCAAAGGGCGGTGGGAGGTTTAAACAATCCTACACCCATGAGGTTTAAGATTTATTCTTCAGGATGTGGGGCCACCTAGTGGTGTAAAAAATATCAAATTGTATATCCCATCCTCAACACCACTACCTCAATTGTGGTCCTGAAAAATGGAGGTCTAACAGATTCCTTAGAGAAAGTTGCTGTTCCCCAATTAAAAAAAACTGAAAGATTATTTAAAGTTCACTTCTTTTAATAAGCATTCTTAAAAGTATAAGAAAATTCTAAGGTCCACACAAAAGCAAACAGTTTATCACACCGATTATTAACAAAGGCCTCTTTCAGATCATCCTTTCAGACAGTGACCTAAAAGTTGACCCTTTTGGAAGATGTGGGTCATGTTACATCTGACCTAAACCTAACATGGTGTCAGACATGGTGGGGATTGTGTGCAGGTTTAGAGCTACTTTGCTTTCTCAAGACCTGGATACCTGCAATGATTGATGAAATCGTGAATTTTCGTCTCCACCAGAAAATACTGCAGGAGACTTCGGTTCTGCAACGAGACAATAATCCAAAGCACAGTAGCATGATCACCTAAGAATGACGCAAGTAAATGTTTTGCAGTGGCCAAAATTCAATTAATATACTGAGATGCTGTGGTATAACATCATACATGCTATTTATAATCAAAAAGCCCTCCAGTGTGGCTGAGTTAATGGTGCAAAATTAATTAGTGGTGATGTTATAAACTTATTCTCAGTTAAAGCAACTCTTGATGTCAGTTGCTAGCACCGTTGATATCATTGGCATGACTAGCTATTAGGTTTACAATTACTTGGCTAGATAAGATTTGTCAGTATTTGATTTGCTCATCGCCAGTAAAAGTTGCTCAATGGAAAATTGTTTGATTCTAATTGCAGGATGACTGAACAGTGCATCTCCATTACATGCCTTTTTGAGTAAAACTGAAGAAAAAAAAATACACATAGATCCATTATTTTGGCTTCTACCTTCTTGCAAAGCTCAGCTAGACCAAATAGAAAAGCAAATTAAGGCTTAAGGAACTGAAAGCTAACAACTTGTTAAGCCCCAATTAGTGTCCTACTTTGCCTTTAGTTTTATTGTCATAATCTTTCTGCTTTGCCCACAAAGAACTGTTTTCTTTGTCAGTACTGAAGGTCTTTTGTATTTTCAGGAAGCTTTATTTTTTTCTACCTAAAAGCTTCTTATAGATACAAATAAAAAGGGAGAATATAAAAAAAAATGAAACTCTTATGATTCACGTAAAAAAAGAGAAAGAAAGAAAGAAAGAAAGAAATAAGGGCTCCTCTGTTTTTCAGCCAGCACTTCATAATCACAAGGGGTTTTGTGGGAGAGTGCAAATGAATGATCCAAAGGTGCAAAACAAAGACTTTGTTGTTTGAGTGCATTCAGTTCAGCACACACTAATGTAGGTCGAAGTAAGCTGGGAGTTCAGAAAGAAATGTTGACCAAATAGATAATAGTTTTTCTGAAAGTTAAAAAAAACAATACATAGCATACTGTGAACCTCTATAGGAGTGTAGCTATGTTATCTTTTGACAAGCAAAAACATACAAAAAGTTATCCATAGGAACTACTTAAATGTGAAAAATCTGCAAGTCATAATCTAAGCAAAGTTTTAATAAAACAGTTTATTATATATATAATGTAACTTTGCATACATAAATCACTTCGTTTTACAGGTTGGATGAATCATTTTCAATTTATGATCGCTCATTGCTCCCTATAACAATGAGCATGTAGGTGCAGTTCAGTTACCCACACAATCATCCCTCTTGTCTGTTCCCTTAATCTTAACAATGTAAAAGCTCACGTATAAATCATCAAAACTTACAGATCATGCTGACTTGTCACGGCATCTCAATGCTGTTGTAATTGTGGAGCAATCTCAGCTTTTGTTGATACAATAAAAATAATGGAACAAATCCACACCATAGTGTATGTACTTTTCACAATGACAATCATGTTTTAACTTAGCCAACATAACACGACAGTTGAGGTCTTTACTTTAAGCTAATAATATCAATTTTCTCAGCTCATTTGTTTAAACAGGATTTTAGGATTTTAGTCAAGAGAAATAGCAACCTAGAAGTCACAGACGCAATAGAAGTAGCTGAAATTGCAGACATCACATTTAGATCTAAGAACTTGACTGTACACTCTCTGGCCACTTTATTTGGTACAAATGTTAATTTTGCCTATTAACAAAAGTTGCCAACTCAAACATTTAGACATCTTGACGTGTTCAAGTATTTCAGAAACAGAGTTGATCTACTCTTGGGTTTACAGAAAACATAATGAAAACGATGAAACTATTCAACCTTTTTGACATCAGAGGTCAGGAGATTGATCAGATTGGTTGAAGATGATAGGAAAGGATCCGCAGTTAAAATAACCACCAAGGTATGCAAAAAGGCATCTCTCAAGACAAAATACTTCAAACATTGAAGGCTTCAGCAGTGGAAAACCACAAAGAAAGCCACTTGTGTCACTTCAGAACGAAACACTGCGTCTACAAACCCAAAATTCAACAACAGTTTAGAAAAATGTTACCTGGTTCAATGACTCTTGATTTTCGCTGCAACATGCAGATAGTAGACTCAGAATTTGGCATAAACATGAGACTATAAATCCATCCTCCATTGTATCAATGGTTCAGGCTACTGCTGGTAGAGGGGTGGGGGAATATTTTCTTGGCAAGCTTAAGGGACTTCAGTGAGAACTGACCATTACTGAAATACCTCTGCCTACCTGCGTGTCATTTTGTTCCAATAGGACCACGACAAACATCTTCTCATGGCTACTTCCAACACGATAATGCACCTGGTCACAAAGCTCAAATAATCTCAAACTGGTTTCTTGAACATGATTATAAACTGCCTCAATAATCAACTGAACTCCATCCAATAAGTCGGGGGTGTCAAACTCATTTTCATTTTGGGCCAAATCAAAAATCTGAATGTTCGTAAGGGCCGGTTGTGCCAGAATATATTGATAAAACCCATTACACTATTAAAATATCAAAAAAATAGCTGTTCGTTTCGGCATTCAGTAAGTGTTTCTTAAAATTAAATAATATTGAACATCTTTTCACACTGGTCAGTCCATCCAGGATTTTGTGATTGTTTTTGTGTAGGTTTTTTTGCTATTAAAGTCAAAGATTTTGTTGTGTTAAACTAGAAATATTTGTAAGGAATTTTTATGATACATGCACGAATGTATCATGCTAAATGTGACTGTTAATAATAACCATATCGATCACGGATTATAACTTGACACCAAGTAAGGCTGAGGCAGCAATCACTTAAAACCAATGTTTTTGCCCAATGTTGAGACAAAAAAAAGCAGTAAATTCAGCAAAAAAAATTAGATCTGTTGACTTTATGTAAATTTTGCAAATTTGTGAAAAACTGGAGACTTATTGGTGTAATTTGGGGTCTAGGGGGCCACAAGAATGATCTTTGGAATACAATAGAAGAGGAGCTTGTTTGACAGGTGCAGCCCTAAAATCTGTAGAAACTGTATGATGCCATCATGTCAATATGGGCCATTTCTCCAAGGAAGAAGATTCTGACATCATGTTGAATCAGGACCATGAAGAACTAAAGTACACTGCTCAAAAAAATAAAGGGAACACTCAAATAACACATCCTCGATCTGAATGAATGAAATATTCTCACTGAATACTTTGTTCTGTACAAAGTTGAATGTGCTGACAACAAAATCACACAAAAATCATCAATGGAAATCAAATTTATTAACCAATGTAGGCCTGGATTTGGAGCCACACACAAAATTAAAGTGAAATGTTCCCTTCATTTTTTTGAGCAGTATATATATGAAGTTCAAACACAATGCAAGGTGTACCTATTGCAACATCAGACAAAAGTTAGAGAAATGTGGCGCTTTTACATTTAAATCAAATGCAAGAAAAAGGTTCATTTTTGCATGTCGTTAATCGTCTTACTATTGAATTTGCAGAAGCATAGCTGTTTCCAGAACTTCAACCTTGCCATATGAATGTCTATGATTTTAAGCTCTTGTGTGTGTGATGGGCTTGGTTGATACTTACCTTTTTTTTCTTTTTCAACTCAAACCCTCCCATGACCAAAATGTGTGTGCTTGTTACAACACGACTTATTGTTTTCATAGTAATCCCTGGATCATTTTACAGCAATTTACTTTCAATCAGGCTGTCATAGAAAGTCCTTACTTACGACTTTGCTTGACTTTAGCTCATTATCCTCGCTGTCGGTCATAAGCATTAATTTTACTGGGAGGATTTACGAAGTATTTCTGTGCTTTTATGCAAAAATGGTGTAGGCTGAACTTTAATGCAACCTGCAGAACAGGTTCAGAGCAATACTGTGGTGTTTGGACTGTTACCCCACCCACCTATTCATCTCCTCCTCCTCCTCTCGGCCCGTGAAAGACCTCCGTTCCTCGGTGTCTCTTCGCACACACATTTGGGCTTTGTTTGCTCCTGCTGCTTCCTCCTAAAACACGAAAGGCACCGAACATTGAACCAAAATGGCCATGGTTCTAGCTTACTGGGACATTCGCGGGGTAAGTTGAGTCGGTTTGGTCGTCGTCGTTGGACTGAACAGTTGCAGCTTTTCAAGCTGTTGTTAATGGCAGACGGTGACACCCACCAGAGCCAGCCAGCTTTCTTTTCACCCTCCACCGCCACAGTCTACTACTGTTCCTATTATATCTGGTCGTCGAAGTTAACGGGGTTATTTGAGGTGCTAGCTAGCCGCTAAAATGTTGCCGACTGTGCGCGTGCAGCCCTCATCAGCGAGGCTAGTAATGGTTTTATGGTTTGAATTAATTAGCTGGATTAACTGAATTGCTCACATTTTGTAATCTGGGTGATCGTTTGACAGACTGTGGGCGAGACTTTATTTAAATACGAGAATGAAATCATAATATTATGACTGAAGTCCTTTTAACACTATGAGAATATGAGCAGAAAAAAGACACAAAGTTACCAGAAGAAAGTCGAGAAAACAAAAAGCTTCGAGTGTGATCTGACCCAGCTCTTTAATCTGTGTATTTCTTTCTTTGAACGACAGTCGTAAGCATTTTTTTATCAGTAGCAAAAGTCCTGCTACTGATAACAATTTGATGTTAATCTGATAAAAGAATAAGTATTTCAATATTTGAAAAAATTAATACCAAAGTATAATTTCTCAAGACGCTTAACATTTCTCTTATTTTAGCGCAGTGTTTATATTTTACCACTACTCTTTCGTAGTGGTAAGATATGTTGAAAAGTTGAAAAGTTCTTCATGTATAAAGTGTAGCATGTAAGATTTACTTTAGCTGCCTTTTTACTGATTAGATGAGAAGTCTGCAAGCCAATGTAGACAGTATCTGATTCTAACCAACCAGCTCAAAGGCAAAACTGTACAAGAGTTCATATGGAGGCATACCGAGACCACCTCAAAAAATGGGTCTATGGTTTTTTGGTTTGCACCAGGATTTACATTAGTTTATTTACGCCTGCACAAAAAGTCTGGACCAACGGGGAATACACACTCTGGTCTGTTTAAAGCATATTAAATGTGTCAGGTGTGAATACACCATTAGTTTAGTGCCTATGCAATGTTTTATAAATGGGACTCCTGAAGTGTTTGTTCATTTATGTCAGATATGGATATGATTGTAAGCTTGTACTTTGGCATTTTACTTGCAAAATAATGCTTCCTGGAGAGAATATTAGCTCCTAATAAGGAATAGTATCAAAAATATAAAACTGCTGATTCATGCGACTTGCACATGAATCAGCAGTTTCATGTGCTTATTCGTGTGACTTGCACTTTTCATATGGCCATTCACCATTTAGCCTATGATGCATTGTTTCTACTTTGCAGCCTCTTTTGTTAATTATTTACCGCCGCATGTATTGGTGGTCAACAGTCATACTGATATAACAAACCAATTTATATGCAATGGTTAATTTTTAATTTTTCAGAGCATGGCCTTTTTAAAATGGCCAGTTTTGTTAAAGACTACTAATGACAGCAAATAGTAACTTTCAGTTGGGTTAGGTAGAATACAAAACAAACATAATGTAATTAAAGGAAATGTATTTCAATACATGTGGTATTGAACTGTTTTTGGTGATTTGTAATTTTTAGATTGTGGCTTTCATTTGACATTGCATCAAATGTTTTGTAAAATAAAGTATTTTTGCTTGCTGCATATTACAATTGGCATTACACATTTTTGCAAGCTAGAAAACAATCAATCTTCATCGTCAAAGCAAAAATAATTTTTGTGTAGCCATGTGACTGTAACCTGTACGACTAGATCAGAACATAATGACATCTTCTCAATTAGCTTATAGCCTTAGTCTTTTCCTCTTGATGACTGCGGAAGAATGCAACAGTTATGTTCATCCTTGGTAAATGTATATTTGTTTGCGAATGTGTTTAGGCTCTGCTGATGTTGGGTTTTCGTAGAGAACTGTTTAAGTGTCCCATTGGAGACAAATGGAAAGACTTTAACTTGAGAAGGTTTTCATGAAGACAGTGAGTGGCGAGATAATTACATTACAGCACATAGAGAGTGGTCAAGTGTCTTTTTCACAAGCTGTTGTCTTAATGCGATTTAAAACCTAATTAGACACTAGACTCAGTGAAGTGATAAATCAGATAATCATCCTTTGAGAAGTTGAAATCTAAACCTTACATAAAGCCTAGACAAGTCTCAGTCTTATTAATACTTAAATAATGCTGTGAATGGTTTTTTGTTTGTTTGTTTTGTTTATATAAAACTGGATAATTCAATTGCGCGTCTTCTGAAGTTTGTCCGTGTCTGTATTTGGTGTCAAAGTCAACCCTGACAATGAAATAATTTCTCCCTATTTTCTGAATCCGTGCAGCTCGCCCAGCCCGTCCGCCTCCTCCTGGAGTACACCGGCACTGCGTATGATGAAAAGTTTTACACCTGCGGTGAAGGTGATGCGCTATTTCAGCTAACAGATAAAGAAAATCCACTACATTAGAAGATTTGAATAAATCACTCATTTCTCTCTCTTAGCTCCGGACTATGACAAAAGCTGCTGGTTTGGTGAGAAGGAGAAACTTGGAATTGACTTCCCCAACGTAAGAATTGTTCAGCTTTGCTTTCACCGTAGAGCAGGTTCAAGTGTTTTGTTGATGATGATGATTGACCCTCACTGTAGCTGCCCTACCTGGTGGATGGGGACAGGAAGATAACGCAGAGCAACGCCATTATGAGATACATCGCTCGCAAACACAACCTGTGTACGTATTGGGGTCCTTCATTCATAATACAAAATCAAGGGTTTTTTTTCTTTAATTTAATAGTTTTGTGATGCCAAATGTTCTTTCTGTGGACTTTGGGGTGATGACAGGTGGAGAGACGGAGGATGAAAAGGTCAGAGTGGACGTGCTGGAGAACCAGGCCATGGACTTTAGAAACGGCTTTGTGAGGCTGTGCTACACCGACTTCGTAAGTAGATGTTCTTTAAATGTTTTCACATTAAATCTTGGACCCCCACTAAAGTTGGCCTTCCCTCCGTAAAATCAGGAAAAGCTAAAGCCAGGATACCTCAGCTCGCTGCAAGGTACGCTGAAACAGTTCTCCGACTTCCTGGGTGACAGGAAGTGGTTTGCTGGTGACAAAGTAAGTTGTCTCAGTTTGAGTTTATATTGAAAGCTAAAAATTAAGCTTTATAGCTTTGATCCAATAGTAATTCATCTAATTTGCTGGTTGCTGCTCTGGCCATCTTTCAGCTGATTAGTTGTTTTTAAGTATGTTCTTTAAAGACCAAGTTATTGATGTAAGCGGATTTAAAACATGCTGTGAAAACATCTAGCCGTCAAATTTTAAACTGTGTGAGGAATCAGTTTGGTCCCTTTGAGCTTCATTTCAGCTGTTACACAATTACACCAGCAGGGGGCGGTGTAGGCTTAATGCAGATTAAAATATTTCAGATTTAAGTGAAAAAAATATGTTGTTATTTTTAGCACACTTTTTTCTCAGATTTTGTTTTGGCTCCAAAATTATCAAAACCTTCTGCAAAATGTGTTGAAGGCCACAGTAAAGGGTTCATATGTAATATGGAAAACACATGATTTGTGATTTTTTTTTTTGTGTGTGTGTGTGTGTGTATTTTTATTTTGTATTTTTCAGGTCTGAATAAGTTTATTTCCAGACTTTGTCCCTTATCCCACTGTCTAGTTTCTCTTCCTCCTTGGTGTCCTGGCCCTCTTCTTCCTTCCTTAATTGTATCTTTCCTCTCTTCTTTCTTCCTTAGTTCCTTCCTTATTTTCTTTCTTCCTCCATGTACTCCATTCTCTAATTTTTACCAACCCGAGCTCCTTTTTTTCCTCATGTTGTTCCATAGTTGTCTGTCCTTCCTTGCTTCTTTCCTTTCTGCCCTCCCTCTCA
>NW_015112812.1:392903-465015 GCF_001443285.1 Poecilia latipinna
TATTTCCAGACTTTGTCCCTTATCCCACTGTCTAGTTTCTCTTCCTCCTTGGTGTCCTGGCCCTCTTCTTCCTTCCTTAGTTCCTTCCTTATTTTCTTTCTTCCTCCATGTACTCCATTCTCTAATTTTTACCAACCCGAGCTCCTTTTTTTCCTCATGTTGTTCCATAGTTGTCTGTCCTTCCTTGCTTCTTTCCTTTCTGCCCTCCCTCTCACCTTGCCGTTAATTTTTTTCTTGTCCTTTCTTTCCTTACTTCCTAGCCACCTAATATCCCTGTCTTCCATTTTTTATCTTTCCTTTCCTCATTGTTTTCCTTTATCCTTTCTTCCAAGTTACCTCATCTAAAAAAAGAATACCTTGAATATCTTTCAGAAATTGAAACTCTTCCTATGAAGATTAATAAAAATACTGAACTTTATCACAATATTCAAAATGTTCAGATGTACTTGTATTTCTTCCTTTCTTACATTGTCTGGTTATTACAGTTCCATACTGAAATCCAATGTCTGCCTCCAATTCTTTGTGAAGTTTTGTGTTTTATGTCTCAACATGGGCTTAAAAAATTTTACTTGGGAGTGGGGGGGGAATGTAGAAATCCTGACAATTAGAACAAGATCCATTTCTGCTTGAATTATGTGGCAGTAATTAATTCATAACTTAATTTACACATTTGGAGATCTTCCACTTACCCAGAACCACAAACCTGGTGGTTCCTCAGATCGAATGAGCTCCGAACTTCCCGTTATTTGTGTTTTAAGTTTCTGGTGGAAATGAAGATGAGAGCTCAAAGAGTTTGATAAACGAACTGGCACATATTCATTATGAATTCACTTCCTGAATATGACTAAATGCCTGAGTTCATTGTATACTTTAAAAACTGTTTGGTAATAATTTCCATTCCCATTAGATCACCTTTGTGGACTTCGTCATGTATGAGCTGCTGGATCAGCACAGGATGTTTCATTCTTCATGCTTGGACGACTTCAAAAACCTCAAAGATTTCTTGGACCGCTTTGAGGTGAGAAAACTCTGATACTGGCAGGTGTAAAGATGCTGCCATTCTTTGGTTGGTGAGAAACTGTCTTTGTGACGTCACTAAGTACATTTATGGGGTAATTACATAACCTTAGATTACGGATTACTTCAGTAATCGGAGCCAGAGGAGCTCATTCCATTTTCCGTCCACTTATCTCCTCTCCTGTCGTTGCAGGCGCTGGAGAAGATTGCTGCCTACATGAAGTCCAGCAGGTTCATTAAGACTCCCGTCAACAACAAGATGGCCAAATGGGGACACAAGAAGGAGTGAAGACGAAACTCACCTCTGCCTTAGAAATACAAAGTGCTTTCCACAAGTGCAACTTATTGGAGAAACGTAAATTTGTCATCTTTTTTTTGTATCATGAAGTCTTCATGTCCTTTCGGTTTGTAAAGATATGAAGGTGAATACTTTTAATTTCAATCAAAGCACTTGTTAGTTTTGTAACATGTTTTGTTGACAGAATAAACTAACTAAATCTCACTTGAATCTGATTTTATTTATTAAACTTTCTACAATAAATCATATGTGAGAATCATTAATTTAAAAAAAAAAACACGATAACTTACTGACGTAGAAATTATTGCACAACTTTAGACATATTTATACATGTTTATGGATGATTAGATTAGAGGCAATAGTGCTGATTAGCCTAATACAAAGGTTGGTTATTAACAAGTGAAATAACCAATAGATTACTTGAAGTGACTGTTTTTTTTTTTATATATATATATATGCTATACAAAAACACGCCGGGTTGGATGAAGTTCAGCAGATCCTAAGAGTGAGAACGGATCTCTAGATTCAGAGGGATCCAGAACAGTTAAGTCCAGAAGTTTAAGCCTCACAGCTGTAGTTGTCAGTAGCGGTTGTTGTACATTTGTGACGGCTCACTGGCGAGCTGCAGGACAAAAAAAAATATAAAGTATTACAGATGTTTTCTCCATGTAGAGATGTGATCTGAGAGAACTGGGGGGTTATTGTTACATACAGGTCACTCATGACTTTTTCTCTACTAGATGACATGCAGTTTTTACACTCCTGACTTCTCCTTTTAGAGACTAATTATTTGGGAGTAATATATAGTATACAGCAGTTGCAAGTAGTAAGGGTGTTTTAACAAACTTCATAACGCTGCTAGCCAGATTGTTTTGATTCCAAGGTAAAACATGATTATATTGATTCCAGGAGAATAATCTGAAAGTTGTTTGTTTTGGTGCCCTGCATGCCTGGGCCTTATAGGTGTACAGGTTTAGTCTTGATGCCTCAAACTGACTGTGACCAATCAAACTGTCCAAGCAGAAGAGACGGATGAGTTTTACCTGTCTGTTCATGTCACTGCTGAAATTAAACTACGTGGTTACCCATTTTCCCAGTTATCAGAATGAATCAAAATTAGCATCAGCAGCTTAACAAAAAATTCTGACTTACAAAACTGTAATCAATGAAATTTTTAGAAGAGTGAACACGACTTACTGCAAGTTGTGACTTAACAGCTTGAAGCTGGAAGAAGACTTTTCCAGCTTCTTCCGGGCACACCGTCCTGATTTCCTCTTTGGTCATTCCCAGAAGCAGTTTTCCAGTCAGGACACCAAGGCTAGACACAGTGCTGGCCAAGAGAAGTAGGCAACCAAGAATTCCCTGTTTATTCTTTGTAAATCATAATTTTTTTTTACTGAACAACCATCCTAAAGCTAGAGACTGGTCCTTACATTCTAGAGAAACCTTTGCTCTCGAGCCATGCTTTCACTTCTGCAGAAGAGGAGTTGTAGTCGAGAGTAACCTGGCTCCGTGAGTCCCACTGTGAAGCAGAGTGAAGAAGAGGTGTTAAATCGGTTAGTTTTGTTTCGATGCAGCGCCACCGTCCCCTCGGCTCACCCGCTGGTCTTCCGAGGATTCGTTGTTCTCAACTTGCTCCAAAATGTTTGGAGGAACGTTGCCCTGCTCGTTACGGGAGTTTCGAACAAGCCACCATGGCCTGGATTTCTGGACCACCTGTCAAGAATGGGAGCAGATCATGAAATTTACAGATACCTTGATACCTCTGCAGCTATGATTCACTGCAAAAAAACAAGCTGGATAAATGCAAAAAACATGTAAATGGCCTAAAACCCAAAACATTTCACACTACATTCAGTGATTCACACACTGATGGTGGCAAGCTACAATCTGACACGCTCAAGGACACAATAGAGACAAAAACAGAGCTGGAATCAAACCGTCAACCCACTGACTGCAGGACAAACTCCTACTACCTTCACCACCATCGTCCCAAATAATGCTGTGTTCACTATGTGGTTCTGGCAAACCAGAAAAATTACTTATTTGGTTCAAATCAATAAACTTCTTCTTGCTGATCTATTGTAAAGGCCAGACTGCAATGTGGACTGATTCTCCCACCTAAGCTGAGGATCTCTGCAGCTCCTCTACAGTAATCAAGGGTTTCTAGGGGCAGTAGATACTGAGACAAATACAAATAGCCATGCTAGGTATAATAAACCAGTAATGTGTACTATAAATCTAAATGTATACCTTTAAGCAATCATGTTGGACCTCTTACCTGAACCACCTCTCCCTGCGTGACGGTCAGCTCCTGCATGTTCCTTGCTGAGAAGTTGTACATGACGCGCATGTAGAGCGGAGGTTCGGTCGGGCTGAAACCGCGACAACCAAAACATTTTGTTAACAATTTTCATAACAACTGTGAAGAACAGAGTAAGGAACAAGGAAATGCTTGTTGCGTGCGACCCCGCAGGCACTGCTGATAAAACTCACTACTGAGATGACGGTGATCTCATTGGACCGTTGGACCTGGGCTGTAAAAGACACAAGGTACATCATGATAAGAACAGTGGACATTTAGCTTGTTTCTTCAAACCCAGCATGTTCTAGTGCTGCTTTGTCGAATAGTAAGAGTGGAAAATCATAGAAATGATTGCTCTGGCCTTTTTTCTACATGTAGTGATTTCAACTCCTGTCAACTGGTTAAACGTTTCACTCTTCCCTGTCATTTGAAAACACATCCAGAACTTTACAGTGTTGTGTTAACAGGTAAACAATATCTTTAAACACACACACACACACACACACACAACTTAATCTGTTGCTGCAGCTGCTGAGAACCCCATGATTTCTGACATTCATTCACTTGACGACCAGGTAAGTGTTAACCACCTCAGAGCGCTGAATCGTGGCTCTGGGCGAGTAGTTCCGATCATTGTTCATTGGTCCGGGCGGGAAGCGCTGGCTGGTGTTTCTGTTCAGTGGATTGTTCCGCTGAGGATCAGGAGGGGAGTGAAGGGGTGCAGGAGGCTGCCAGCCGTCGTAAAACTCCGGGATGTAAGGATCGACATCGCCCGGCCAGGAAGACCTGGGAGCAGAAAGAAGGGTTAAGAAACTGATGCCGACACAGACTATAGAAGAACCACAGTGCTGGTTCTGTTGGACCTCAGAGCAGCATTTGACACTGATGGCCATGACATATTGCTGAAGCGACTGGAGAGCTAGGCAGGACTCTGGAACAGTTCAATCCTGGGAGCCCTCCTGTTTAATGTCTGCATGATCCCACTAGCTCAGGGTTTAACAAGATTGGTTGCCATAGCTATGCGGATGATACTCAGCTCTACATTATGATGTCACCAGGTGGCTCTGAACACAACCATGTACTGAACGGATGCTTTGAACAAATCAACGCATGGATTTGTTCAAATCCACGTCGACCTACTTTCAGCTGGTACAAAGTCGGCTTCCTACCAGCTGAACAGAAACAACAGAGATAAATAGACGGACGGACAGATAAGACAAAGCAACAGTTAGAAGCTTAATAATTATCTTTATGAGTTGATTGTATTTGGTAGTTTGTATTTCAAGGGTGCAGTTTGTTCCAAAATTAAAGACTTCTGGGACGCATACAAAACGCCGCAGCACAGAGAAAACGCTTTATGCTTTTGTTTTTTTGCTACACATATTGATTTCAGATCAAACAAATGTGATTATTAGGAAGCGTCACGCTGCGAGGAGGCTTTTCTTCAACAGGGAGAGGCAAGCTAGTCAGAGCAGATTAAAAAGGTCCTGGAAGAACCTTTTTTCTTTCCCGTTATAATCTGCTACTTTGTGCTGATTCATCACATAAAATCCAAAGGTTGTCAGTAAAGATTGACTTGAGTTGCATCAACCAAAACTCTGATGTTGCTGCACTGAGTCTGTTTTTCCATCTATGCTTCATAATAAAACACACCTTTCTGCAATTTTTCCTCTTATTTGAAAATCAACTTAAACTTCGACCCGTATTTATTTATATGCCGCTGGATGCCTACGCCCAGTTTGGGCTTGGCGGGTCAAGAAATTACGTGAGTGAGTTGTGTCTGAGGAATTTTTACAAGCTTTATGGAATAAAAAGAGAACCAGGTGCCTGTAAAATCTGACCAACCTGGGAATGCTCCAGCATTCTCCCATATTCATCCAGAGTTGTTTCTTCTGGGGATCCAAAACTTGATTGAGGAGCCTCACAGCCTCCTCCGTCAGCAGGGGGGAGGTGACCGATGGAGGTATATCTTCGGGATACAGAGGAATGGTCTGCGGGAAAAACAAAAAATACATGCACTGCCACAACTGAGACCAGATAGGGGGAAATACCTGGAGCGGGAGGAGCTTACATTTTCCAGGAAAGAGAAGAAGATATCCACATATCGATCAGCGGTGGGGTTGCTCAGGGCTCCATTCAGCTGGGCCTGTGATGTCGAGAAAAACTTAGTTATTTTTTTTACTGCAGTAACAGGTTACTTCGCGGCCAAACTGTCGAGACCAAACCGGTACGTACCAGCAGATTGAAACCATATTTAATTTTCTGAAGAAATGAGACATATTCAGTCCAGTGTGGCAGGTTGGATGGCACTGCGCGAAAACAATCACATCACAAACGTAACCATCAAGCGTGTTGTGTTATGCACGTCATCTCTGACGATTATTACCCTTTGATTTGGATTTTTTCTTCTTTGGAAACTTCATCATCTTGCCCTTGTTTTCTTTCTCCGGAGCTTTATTCATAACTTCTGCTATTCTGTCCCCGAAGATCTCCACATCAGTTAAAATATGGTTAAAAATGTCCTGAGGAAAGGAATGAAAACATGAACGGAGGCTGCAGAAGCTCGAAGCTTAGACGGTCTTTTCATTGGGAGCAAAGAGAGAGAGCGAGATGAGGAGAGTTGCTAAAGCACTCACCGTGCTTCTCTCCATCTCCGCTCGCAGCATAGCCATGTCTGAATCTTGAAAATCGGAATAATTCGACATCTCTTCTTGTGGGGTATAGGGACGCGAGTCAGGTCTGTAATCTAAACGGATAAGAGATAAAAATGACAGAAGATGTTGATGGTTACTCAGGTTTGTTGCTGAAATACTTTTCACAGGACATTTTAACTCACAGAAGCTGGTCACAGCAGGCGGTTTTTTGGGGGGTTTGTCTTTACCATCTACGTAAAATAGCTCAAGACTGAATGGATATTTTTTTTCCCCCTGAGTTTTGTCATAGATTATTCAATTAGCTCAACTCTGGACTTAATCAAAGGAATTAATCAAACCCATTTAATTGCATCTCTGGCTGCATGTTTACATCTAGTGAAATTGTCTAAAATTTTTACAGCCTCTAAAAGGCTATAAAAACCTTTAGAGGCCTTTTACGGCGCCATCTTCCCATCGTCTCCAACCAGCTGCCCTGACCTGCTGAGGAAAAGCATCACAACAGCATCAAGCAGCCGTGTGTCACCATGGAGACGGTGATTTCCATGGTGAAAATCACCATTTTCACCATTTGGTGAGGCAAAGCAGGAAACTGCTTTGCTTCACAAAGCAGTTTCCTGTTGGCCCAAAAGTTTAACTAGAATGTATCTGACTGAGATCCATGGCTGCCTTCTTCCTGTTTATCCATAAAGTCCCAACCCGTGGAGTATGTGGGTAAAGCTAACCTGTCGACTGCTTCTCCAACCCGAGCAGTGGACCTCTGCAGCTCATCCAAAGCTCATACCATGGGCCTCTTGGTTGTTTTTTTTCTAAATAATGATCCCTGATGTTGTTTTATACCTAAACATGCTTCAATCTTTGTTTCGTCGTGATGCTTTTTGTTTGCCAACGTTCTCCAACACAGCCTTCACAGAACAGCTGCGTTTATCCTGATAAAAATAACACCTGTCAATGGATTCCTGCTCACATATATGTTGTTCTGCTGAATAAAATCCTAATTAAATACATTGAAGCTGTTGGCTACATGTGCACCCAGCTTGCTTTGACCGTACCTGGCTGTCTGTTGTCCCACTGCGGGGCCACGTAGTCTGGAGGCGGCAGGTTCTCCTCCTGCTGCACAGGACTGAACCTTTCCCGCCGGAAACCGGTTGTACTCTGCCGACTGAAGGTATTCCCAGCATTATTTTCTAAACGTCAAATCTCTCCAGCTTCTCGTAAATGTGACGTTTGCTCAGTCGCGTACCTGATGTCAGGCGTCATTCTGCGTGGCTCCATATCGCTGCCTCCTCTCTGTATTGCCTTGTCCAGATCAGCCTTAATGATCTCTGCCTGATAAAACAACGAGACCTGCCGTTAATCACGCCCTGTACGGGGTAGCAGTTTCACATATTTCCTTCTTCTGGAAGCGTCCTGGGTTCTCGTGAGAGGTAAAGCTCACCCCCGTCTCCTCACACTGGAACATGAAGACCTGAGATCCGCGCCTGCGCCCTTCCTGCACGGTTACCACCAGCAGAGAGTTGTAGGCGCAGCTTTCCAGCACTGCGCGGGTCTTCACGATGCTCCTCAGAGGTATTGAATCCAGCTCCGCCTGTAAGGTCAGAAGGAGTCGCTACAAGTTAATCAACAAACTCATAAAGCCATCTTATTCTGCTTATTGAAGCAGATTCAGGCATACTGGATAGATTACAGGAGCAAGTGAACAAAACCAAGTGGCTTTTTGCTCAGGGTGACTATAGACGAACTCCAGAAGAGCCCAAAACAGGAATCAGATTGTTACACTGAAAGCATTTCCTTTTGTTTTAATTGCATATCATGAACTTCAGATTGTTTGAAAATAGCCTCATGATCGCATGCAGATGGGAGGCAACAGTTGGTTTTCTAAAGTCGTTGCTGGTTTATTTTCCCAGAAACTCACAAAAGTTCTGCTTTTCTAGAGATTGGTCAAACTTGGTGTTTATAAGTTAATCAGATGTTTTGGATTAGCAGCACCAGATTATCTGAACAGAACCCAGCCTGTGTCAGTGCTCACCATCAATATACAGCAGAGACTTGATCTGAACTGATTTTCAAATAGGCCTGTCACAATAAACAATAAATCAATTAATCGCATGATAAATTAAAGGAAACTCAGTCATTTTCATTTGCTTGATTTATCGTTTTTTCTCTTTTCTTTTTCTTTTTACCAAAAACTGAATGATAAAAAATCTTCAGCGTGGTGCTTTAGTCGCAACTATCCCTTTTTTTGAAAGATCATTTTGTTTACACAAACTTCATAAATCATTTTATTTGTTGTTTTCTGTATTTATTTTTGGATATTTAAAATGTCTTCCAGGTCCAGTGTTTAAATGTTCAGTAAATTTAAATTTATTTATCTTTGAAAGTGTGTTTTTGCCATTAATATCCCATTATTACTATTACATTACTTGGAAATGGTCTTAAAACAACAATATTATCGTTTATCGTTCTGGGACAATTTATCATCCTGCAAAATTTGTTATTGTGACCGGCCTATTTTCACAGCTAATAACTGTGGATTTCCTGTATATTCCTCATGTTACATCTTTTTACCTCGAATACATTCACCTAATTATTTCATTTCTGTTTGCCAAGTTATTCAGGTCATTATTTAGACAATCAACACCAACCTTGGTCTCAATGTCACAGAGCACGACGTAGGCTCCCTTTATCTCTAAGATCATCTCCTGGGGCCACAGACGACTTTTGCCGTCCAGCTCCTTGAGTTTGGTCACACAGTCGTCCTCTGTCTTCAGCTCCTGGCTGTCCAGCTCACAGATTAACAGATGCTGTGGGAGGAGCGGGTTTGTGAAGAGAAGTTGAAACTAAATTCAAAACAATAAGTGTATCGTCACGCAAGAGCAGATTTCCTACCTCCACTCTGACTTGAAAGCTGTCAGGGTTTTTGTGGAGCGTCTCTGCATACTCTTTTCTCTGCACTGATGAAAAAAACAAACATATTTTTTTTCCTCAAGAAACATAAATATACCTAATTAAGGAGGTGCGATTTGTTGTCTGGACATACTGTAGATGGATCTTCCACTGGGTCTGGACATGCTGTGTCTCTGCAGCAGGGATTCTTTGGGCTCATCTTGGTGAAACGCTCGCCTCTGAGGGAAGTCCTCCTGAGAGAAACCCCTGAAGAAGGAGAAGAAGAAGGAGAAGAAGAAGAAGAAGAAGAAGAAGAAGAAGAAGAAGAAGAAGAAGAAGAAGAAGAAGAAGAAGACATGGTGTTCAACTGGACAGTTTCAAAACATACAAAGAGGCATTGATAGTCTCTTTACATTTTACTTCCAAGGAGCCAGACCTTTTTTTCTACAAAGTTGTTTTTATCAAAGGTTTCATCAATTTGTTTTGACTTTTATTTTTATTTTTATTTTTTTACTCATTCTCTGCCCAATTATTGTACGTGTTAATTGTGCCACTGTGAAGGCTGAAGAGAGTACAAAGGTTAAAGAGAGACATGTTTCCAGGACGGATACACTAAGCACACCCAGTGAGCAATGTCTCAAGGCCATATCTTTAGAAAATTCTTTAAAAATCCAGCAAACAGGCACACAAGTTTTAGCGAAAGTTTTTCAAGCAGTGGTTCTTCAAAAGTTAACATTGGTGACGCTAAAACACAGCTAACACTACAGCATCTCTGGTGTTTTTCATTGACTCAGCTGGAAATAATGAGGAAAATACATTTCCTTGAGATAGACTGCAAGTCAGAACAACCCAACAACACTGGTTTGTTTATAAAGCCCAGGAGCCGTTTTACATCTGAAAAACTCCAACTTTCATCAAGCCTGAGTTAATATTGACTGCGGAAGTCTGGCTTCTGGGAAAGAAAGCATGAATAAATGCGAGTTGACTGTGTTATCAGCGAGGGTGAGACTTTTTAAGAGTTGGAGAGCTTTTAAAATCCCAGTCAAACATGGCTGCTTGTTAAACATACCTCGGGGAGTAGGAGAAAGGTCGGCCGTTTCCAAGCATTGTGGATCTACTGAGGTCCACACTTCTGGGCGGAGGGGATAATCTGGAATTTACCCCAACCAGCGTAAAAAAGGACGTCTGTCAAGGCAACAACAAACAAATCAGGCCTTGTCCGGCTCCAGATAACCATCTTCTAACTGGTCACCTGTTTTCCTATGTGGACAGGCGGATAGTTTTATCTCAAATCCACTTCATTTAGCAAATGACCCTCAGGGTTCAGTATTCGGGCCCCTTATAGCTATCCTCTGTGTCAGTATTATTGGCTGTCACGTCATATTTGTATAGTTTTACATTTTTACACTGATGTTACAGTTTTATAAAGCTCAACATCCACAGTCAGCCTAAGTTTCACTTAGCTGCAAATGGCTTTTTACACTGTACAACCAACTGTTTAAGCCCTACGCTGAGTTTTAAGATAGTTTTTAAGCTTTGGAGATTAATCTAGTCTCTTTCTGACTGTCTGGCTTTTCTTTCGTTTACATCTCGTACTTAAATGCTGTTGAAAAAGCTCAATCTGAGCTTTGGGTTATTCTTTTAGCTGACCTGAAAATGAAAGCTGCGGACTGTGGCAAGAAATTTAAAAGACTTCTTAATGACTTTCACCAGTTGAAAAAGTTCAATATAAATGTTTTTATGTCATTCAACTGTACAGAAAGAAGCTGGTCATACAAACACTACTCATTTTGCACTATTGTCTATGCCTATCTTCTTGTAGCCTTTTGACCCGTTTGAGGCGATTCTTCGTAGCCATTTTATCCTTTGTTGCAACTAGTTTTACCGTTTTTACAGAGCTATGGGTATCTTTGTCGATTGTTTAAGTTTCAAAAGGTTTTATTTCAAAGCTATTTCTATAAATTCACACTAAGCAATGATTTAAAACAAAAGGACCTTTATAGTTGGCTTACCCAGTTAACTTCAGCAATTGTTTTCCGTTTCTGATCTGACCAGAGCAGATTAACATTTCTTACAAATTTAATAATGCTGCTTTAGTTTCAATAAGGATCTTCAGGGAATTTTAATCGCCAATGTGAGCCTCTTCAGCAAAGAACTCAAAAGTGTTAGCTTTCTACAACCGAGCATTGATTATTATCTAAAACTGTCCTTGGTAACCTAAAAGAAGGCATGAAAATGAGATTCAGAGATTGTTGGCACTAACAGGGCAATGCTGAGTTAATCAGTTACAGAACCTGTGATAAATTCAGGGTTAAAATTAACAAAAAACTGAATAATAATCAAACTGTTCTCTAGATTTTTCCTCATGGCTGAAAGAACAGCGGTGCATCAGCTTTGTGATTTTGGCCATTGTGTTCACTTCTGATTTACGCTTCAAGATGTTCATTTAAAGCTTTTTAGCTGATCATGTTTGACCAAAAAACCTAAACTTCCGCTCTGTATTTCAGCCCCAAATTTAACACATACCTCCTGGATTTTATGCAAGACACAAAGTAAGTTTCACTACTAACAGAAAGCCACTTTCTGTAAAAGCAAGCACATTTTCAATCTTAAAAAGAGGAACCAAAGCTGTCACCAGTAAAGGCTTATTTGTCCAACCTCTCCTCGTATAAAGCCCAGCAGATCGTTCAGGACTCGCCTCCGCGTATCAGCTCCGCTCCAGAGTCATCGCTCCGGTCAAAATTAACTTCCCTCCGACTCGTCTGATGGCAGAAAACATCTGATACTCAAGACCATCGCCTAGAAAACGTCCTGGACTTCCGCCTGTAAGCTTAAGGGTCAAAGTGCAACGTTCTTTCAGAAGTGACGGATCGAGAGAGGCGGCCTGATTTGCCACCTTAAGGACAGAAACGCTGTGATTCATTATGACTCCAAAGGGTAGGTGCAGCTTTATATAGCCTTCTTCAGACTTATCTAAGGTCTCAAGGATTGCTCTGCATTTATGCAACAAAGCAGCTCCAGAAGGTTCCTTTATGTCTGAATAGGTAATATAGCAAACAAATAAATGTTTGATCATAATATTGGACAGAACAAAAACCGAGCACACACTTTAGGTTGAATAAGAGAACCATTTATTTTACCGTCTGATGACGTGTAAATACTGTACACACCCATAATGTTGACATAGACAACTGTTGAAGAGAAATAGTTCACTTTGTAAAATAAACATAACGCCTCGTCTAGAAGCTTTGAGCCGAGGGTCCGATTAGGCTTCATCAGGGAGGATTACGCCGCGGCTTTGGCCTGGGTGGTCTTAGCCAGCACTTTGAGATCTGCAATGCACTTGGCAATGCTCTCCTTCTCCTGGAAAAGGAAGAAAATAAAAGATAAGGACACGAAATATAAAAAACAATTTCCCCAGGCAACCTTCCCAAACAAACACACTACTTCAGTCTTTTCCTCATTGTCCTGTAATAAACTTTAACATGCAGACCTTGAGATATACCAGGGTTTTATAAATAACAGGTTCCTAAAAATCTTACTTTTTTTAAGTTATTTTCCAGACTTCATGATTTCTTATTCAGCAGTTTGTACAACATTCAGGACACTTGAGAAGAACATTTACCCTGTTCCGTTTAATGATCTGCATGTTCAACAAACTGTAACAAAATGCTGAAGCTGGTTGTCTATTCTCAGAACAAAAGTTTCCTGGACTAAATGCAGATTATGTGAGGAAAAGTTTGTATTTGGTTAACCTATAGATTATAAAATCTAAAGAAAAAATCATTTCACTGGCTTCAGATATTAAATTTCATATCTCTGTATTTTTATAAAATACTTTGGGGTCAATATTGTAAATATCCTGGGTTGACTTCCTGGTAAATAACTCAAAAAATAAAATAAAAAATTCAGTGAGTTGGACAAAAAATGTAAGTTATTATGCAGGAAGTTTAAGATTAAAAGAACATAATCTAAATATGATAACCCACTTTACTGTCGTGAAATCACATTTTTATCAATTAGTTAATAAAATGAGTAATAAAATGTGGGACACTTTAATGTTTTGCCATAAAAATCTCTCACCTAAAGTTCAAAATCAATGAAACATCGTCTAATTGATCATCCTATCAGTGATGCAAAACTTGGCAAACTGGTAATTCTTAAATATCTCACACAAATTAATCATTGCTTAAATGATCAGAAAAACATTTGTGTATCACTCTCTGAGTTCCTATTGAGGCAGCAACATAAATATCAGTGTAAAATCTGTTTTTGATAAATAACCAAATAAAATCAACATGAACAATTTGTAGCATTTCAAAAACAAACATGTAAATATTTACTCAAAACAAAAAAAAAAAACAAAAAAAAGAACACAGCTGATTATGTTTTAATCCCATTATCTTGTAACAAAGTCAATACTTTAAATAAATGACACAAGAACAGCTCAGCCATAAAGAGGCACTTATCTTTATTGCTCTAAATAATTTTCCGGCCATAAGTGGGGCTTCTCTGCACAACAGCAAAGCTCCAAGATCTCATTAAGCTTCGGCTTTTCCATCAACAAAAAAAAAAAAAAAAAGGGAAGGACTGACCTGCTGAGGAGTGATGCTGCTGATGACGTTCTTCTCCACCCAGTTGATCATATGTTCCTGCTGCAGGCGGCGGTTCAGGTGCTGAAGGGCAATCTGATAGTCCAGGCGCCTCTTTACCTCGTTGGTCACCATGTGTTGCCTCTCCCTGTAGTTGGTCTCCAACAGCATGGCCACGTTGTTCTGCAGCAGAAGAGGAGCAACAAAAGGCCAATATGTTGGGTCAGAACTTGGGTCACCGTGATGCAGAAATGTGACCTCACCATCTAGATGCAGCTTATGAATTGTTCATTTAATACACATACACATGCTTGAGTAAAAAAAAAAAAAATTTAAATTCAGAGCTCCTAAAACTACTGCACATTAACTTCTTTGGTCAGGCACATTAAAAATGTTGCTGCAGTTTTTATTTGTAACCAGAAGAGGTCAGTAAAATCTCCTTTTAATTCCTACAGCTCTCATTGAATCGTAATACTATGGAGAAACATTTTATTCAAAATTAAATAAACACCGTTATCAATTAATAGTACATGTCCCCATGAAATAAGATCATAATAACTATTCCAAAAAAAAATAGATACTTTTAATGGGGAGCTTATTTTGTCTCAAGGTTTTAGTTATGTCCAGACTTTTTTTTTTTTTTTACTTATTTCAGGATTACTTAATGCATTTCATTTATTTCATAATGGTGTTTTATTCTGTGACATTTATTTTTTCAGCTACTTTACATTTTGTTTAGATGGCAATATGGAGGACACTGGAGAGCTCCAGGATGATTTGCTTTTCTCCCTGGGAGAATTTGTTTCCCCTGCGCTGCAGGCCTCGTTTCCCTTGTAAGCAGAGGATGTCTGCTGTTCATGTGCTCTTATTTTGAAACGTACACAACTCCTGAGGTCGCCATCGCTGCGACTGGGTTGATTTGAGCAAGTTAAGAAGAACATTTGATTAAACGGAGATGAGTTCTCCTGACAAAAAGTTATCCCACCTCTTTCATTGGCCTGTTATATCAGTTCAAGCTCTAATATCTCACGCAGACGAGCCCCACAAAGAAAACTGGGCCTCCTCATTTAAATAAAACACCTTCATGAAACAATGAAATATATAAATCTTGAATAAATAAAACTGAGTGACAAAATAAACACCCTATTAAAAAGTTGCTTCTATTTTAGATTTTTTTTTTGTTTTGTTTCATGGAGACATTTGTTGATGGATTAATTATTTAACGATATTTGGGTATTTAATTTGTAATTAATTTCCATAAAATACGAGTGCGACAGTAGCTGCTCTTCCATTAACCATAAAACTTGGCAAATTAGAATTACGAAAACAAATCTGCTGAATGAAAACAGCAATATGGGGAAAAAAAACAAAAGCGTTTTCAATAACGTTTTTTGCACCTAGTGGTTTTTCAGCCATATCAAAATATGTACATTTCACTAAACTGCAGTGAAAGCATTTTTCCTGAATCACGCGAGTCATGTGATCACCAGCCAGACGTTACTACTGCTGGAAAAAAAAAACAAAGAAGACAGGAAGTGGTCTTCTTTTAGGAGGAGGATGGCATGGCATGTTTTTTTTAAAGAGTAAACAAACGTATTCACATTATTTAATGGAAATGCCACAATTAGGAAACTGTGTTTTTCAAACTTTAGTGGAAGAAGGACAACCTTTTGCTCACATTTGCAATGGAAACACAGCTAATGTCGTGAACCACAGGTGTTTACCCTCTTGGCGTCGAACAGCATCCCCCGTCCCTCAACTCTCCACTGTTCCTTCTTCTCATTCTCAATCGCCTCAGTCAGGAAGGATATGTGGGAGTCCTTCGCCACCTGGGCCTTGGCCACTTTTTCCTGAGAGAAGAAAGATCAGAGAAATGATTTTCAAGTTTGACAGAGAAGAACATTAAGAACATTGTGAACCGATAGCAGTTTTCTGATTACTGATCTTTTAAAAAAGTCTAGCTTACCGATTCCGATTTTGGCCGGTACCATTTTTTTTGTCTGAAATGTTGCTCAATATATCAAGAAAGTTGCTGAACTGGCAACAATGGGGTGACTATTGTTAACTGTAAATGTGCAGATATGACCTGGTTGGCCGGTTTGCCAGTCAAACTTCTCTCACGGGAGAAAAGAAAAGCACAGTGGTTGATTTTTAGACCTTTGCAAAGGTTGAAAATATCGGTGGATAAAATCGGCTTCACATATTAAAATTGGCCGATCACCGATCTCCCAAAATTAAGAAAATCAGTACCGATAAATTGGTGCACCTCCATTGTGAACTAAAGGTCTGACAGAACATACTAAAACAAAGCTGCTATGGGGAAAAAAACTGAACAGTTGGGGTCAAAGTCTTTAACAACTGGACCAAATACATTGCTAATAATACAACCCATCACCAACCAGTATATTCTCAGTCGATATAATCTCTGTACAGAAAATACTTTAGTGTGCTTTAAAAGAAAAACCTGATTCGGAAGTCAATGAAATCATAAAAAGAAACTCTCTGAAACAACAACGGCACCAAACCCCCTCGACTGTAACTTATTGCATTATTGTAAATACAACCTGACATCAGTTTGCATCAGTATTACAAACACATATGGAATTACTTATTTGCAAAAAGTCAAATATGTAGGCACCTCATTTATACTGTCAATAAAAGCTGCAACAGTTGCACCATATTTCTTGACACCATAGACGATGATTGTGCCAATGCAGATGGCGTATATGGTCTCATGGTTGATGACGTAGAGTTCTTTGGAAAGCAAGTAGACGATAAGCCCAGTGCCTAGCATGTATGGTCCTGGAGAAAGACAAAAATACGTTTAACAAGTTAAACTAGTAGAACATCCAAGCTGCAGTTTTTGTGAAATAGTTTAGAAATTACTTTTTCTTCTTCACTGTATCCTTTTACAAGAGAAGGCAATGAAGTGACTTTAGAAAAGTTCAGATTGCGTAGCAACACCACTCACCTGTGACTCCGGTTTTTGGATATAGGAACTCGAAAAGCTCCTCTGGGATGAGGCCATGGCGGACTTTGCCTCCGTGCTCTGGCAAAGGAGGTACGGGGGCCAATCTCTGGGAGGATGTTTGGAGGGAGCGAGACGCCTGAACCAGACTGAGAGAGACAAAAGGATCAGTAACTTTAACAGATATTGCCTGCTTCATACTTATTGCAGCTACTGTATAACCTGTTTGTAACAGATCATCAGGTTATAAGATCCAAAAGCGTCTGTATTTTATTTTGCATGGCCAACAATTGGTGACAATTATCAACAACTTAACACCAGTTTCAGCATCCAACAGTGGAGCTGTGGCATTAGGTTGTTGCACATCAAAATTGCAACTAAAAAGCCATTTTAGAATAACCAATAAAACAAAAGTGAGACAAGAGAGCACAATTTAGAAACTGGAAGACAAGGTGCTGTTGACAGAACTCCAAGATTCAGATACTGAGATCAAACTGAAGCTCATTGGTGGAAGCAGCTTGACCACAAAATACAGAGTAACACTCCATCAAATGAATTAATTTAGTCAGGAACGCTCCAGGAAACATGGGGTGAAATTTCTTCAGACTTACTTTGAAAAATTCATAGAATGAAGTCTGTTTGATTGTAATTGCTACTATTTTTTTAATCACCATATACATTCAAATCCAAATCTCTGTTTCTAGGATAATTGTTGAGGCAACACATAAAAGGTAAATATAAGTATTAAAAGATACAAACCCAGCTCCAATGAGGCCGCTGCTTCTCAGAGAGTTTGCTGCAAATAGAGGGACAAGGCGACTTAGAGCAACATCAGAACTAATGCCAACAGTGGTTTTACCCAAACAAAGACAATGCCGGTGTAAAATGTCATTAAATGGCATGATCACACAAAGGGAAGCCACTTGTAGTTTGTTTTTGTTTTTTTGTTTGTTTGTTTTTTGTTTTTGTTTTTTTGCACAACATACAACAGTGCAAGAAAAATATCTGATGAATTTCAAATGAAAAGGTTGTGAACAAATAGAAATAAGCTTTAAAGTCTGGAATGCTTAAACTAGAGACGTTAATAACATGACATTAGCAGACGTGCAGTTACCGTTAGCTAATGTAGCTTCAGATTATTACACCATAAGGAAATTAATGTGGACATTTAAAATAAGTATGCTGTCTACATTTACATTTCAGGGCAATTAAAACAATAAAGCATTCAATGAATTATCAACAATAACTTCAAATACACAAATATTATCTTCAACATTAGCATGTTAGCATCGGCCTATCTCATTCAGTGCGCGGCCTACAGTTTACCCTTCACATACAGTCATTTAAAATGTAATTTCTCTAACTGGAAAGTGTCCAAAAACAGATAACAATTCACGGACGTGACATGACAAAAGTTGCTCATCACAAACCTGAGAGAAAAACGAGTCTGGACAACATGTTTGAAGAGTGAAGTGCCAATTTGTACTTCACCGGGTTTCGGCCTCTCCGTGCCCTTCTGCAAAGCCACAAGGATGACAGAGACTCGGGAAACAACGCGAGACTACGGAGACAGCCTTGTTTATTTTTTCTAAAGGCACCAAACTCAGAAACCACCAGATGGCGGTATTCGCAAAGACACACTTTCAAGACTTTTTTTTGTTTTTTGTTTTTTTGAGAGAAGAAATTTTTTCAAATTTGCTTCAAAGTTCCGATGCAAAAATAAAGAGATCTACTCAGTATTAAACCATAGCGGTGGGAGCAAGGTCTGTGAACGTCAGACAAAATAGGCACCATTGACACGAAGTTTTAAAACAAAACATTATTCTAGAAGAATAAATACACAAGAAACACGAAGTCAGGTAAGACTTGTTTAACGCCAAAAACTAGCACATATAAATTATGGACGCATTTATGTGTATTATGATGAAACCCTATAACAAACGTTTTATTTTCAGTGTAAAAAAAAAAAAAACAAGCTTATCATAATCTCACGATTTGCAGATAATTATTAATAATTAGTTACTTATGTTTTAATAAGTTGCATTTATTTTTGTTATCTGTCAGGAGCATCCACATTAATTTCAGAAGAAAAAAACATGTTGAACATTTTCAGTCACTGATTTCTATCTGTAACTCTAGGCCTGGATCTGTTAATTTACGGCAGTTTTATGCATTTATTCACTTCAGTGTAAATTTAATTGACATAAACAAGTCACAATCAAAAATCAGTACTGCAAAATTAACATTGCTCAATAAAACACAAGAAATATACACTCCAGTCATACAACTTTAATTCTGTTTTTTTTAACAAATCAAGAGTTTGGTTGACAAATCTAACTTTGTTATAATTTTTTGACTTACACAGGGTCAAAATATAAAAAAAAACAGACACTGTTTACATGCAACAAAAGCAGGACAAAGTGCCGCATATGATACAAAAAAAACTGGAGGTAATAGGTAAGAGGTATAACAAAAAAAAAATTAAACTTTAAAGGAAATAATAAGCCAGACAAACATGGATAAAAATGGCAAAATGTGCAGTGACATTAGTTTGAATGACTGAAAAGTAAACAAAATTGTGTTCATGATGATTCTGGAGCTGGAGATAAAAAGTCGGAAATCCCTGTGGGAGTCTTCGATCTAACACCACATACAATAAAAAGGAATCAAAATAATGGATAAAAATATATAAATAAAACTAAGCTGTACCGGTATTAGTACCTGCATGTAAGTTGAATTGTTTTGGGGTTTTTTGTTATGCTATTATGTCATATTAATATTTTAGATTTATATCATGATGTTTTATGTCTTAGCATACTATATCTTAAAGTAGTATCCATGTATTACTACATTTTATATTATATACAATGCTACATAATACAGACATCTGTAGAGGAAAATCTGTGTATGAAACTTTGTCCTAAAGTTAACGTTAAAGTTGTGAATGTCAGATTGTCAGCCTGTAGTTGCCACAAATGGGGCAATAAGTTGACTATGTCATCACCAGTTCTCACCACACTTGACTAAAGCTTCAGCAATAAAAAAAAAACATGTCTGCTCACACAGCACTGCTCTCTGTCCAAATGGTGTGTTTTATCCCAGTTGGCTGGCCTGCATTGGAGCGAGTGGGGGGGTAGGGGGGGGGGTCTGGCCTGTCTGGGTCTGTCTGTAATCTTGGGGCCCACCCGTGTGTGGCATCAGCGTGGTGCGAGTGGCTGCTGAGATAGAGGAACATATGACGCTGTGGTTCTCTTCACTTCCTGTAAAATTATGCTCAACAGAAACAGCTACATGTGAAACGCAGACAAAAACCCGGGCGCTGTCGGAGAGGAGAGGGAGAAAATGGACGACTTCTTGGCCTCGCTAGAAGAAGTTTCTTCAATGAATGGCCTGGCCTAAAAGGTGAGCCTCATCTTCACGCTTTTATGTTCATTCGGTGTTTTTTTTTCTTCTTCTTCTTCTTCTTCTTTAAATTATCTTGCACCTGCACGGCTGTAATCAACTCTTGGCAGGGCCTGCAGGAGTCTCTTGTTGACAACTGTGGAAATAGATTTTAAAGAAGCTTTCTGAGTAGCATTTTTTTTAGAGAGAGAGATGCCTCTAAACTCGGCTCGTCATGCATGCTTCACAGAGAAAATGGGTCTAAGTTATTTAGGGTGTATGATGGCTTTCACTTTAAACGATCCCAGCAACAAAAAAGCGTATAAATCTTCAGATTATAAAGCTTAGAATTTATAACTTTGACTTCACTGCTCTCCACCTGCTAAAGGTTTATTTTCTGTATGCCCTGTATCATGATGTAATTCCCCTGTAGCATCGGGGCGGCGTGAGAGTCCGAGGAGCTGCCATGGAACACCTGGACTTTGGGGTAACACGACACTTCCAAGAGAGAGAGTTTGACAGGAAAGTTGATTATCGAGCGGAGAGACGCGAGTATTTGCGAGGACGCAACAACGTGACTTTGTGCCGAAGTCCCACCAGAGAGCTCGACACGAGACAGATCAAGACGCAGCTAAAGCAGAAGAGGCAGTGGGAGTTCTTGAACCGGAGATCGCTGAGTCCGGAGCCACAGAGCTCAAAGTGCATCATCTGTTCCACAGACCTGTACTCGCTTTCAGAGTCACATCTGTACAGACTCTATAGATCAAGGAGCAAATCTGAGAAACCGCTCACAAAAACGCAAAGGTTTTCCTCTGCAGATGGGCATCAAGAGATGATTCTAACGCCAGAGAGGGGAAGTGATTGTCTAAGCAACAACAAATGGGTAAATGTTTCTTCTTCAGGTTGTTTTAGACTCTTGTGCTCTTTCAGGCTAAATGTGCATATTTATGCTCTTCTCTCATCCATTCTTTTCCCTCAGGCTTTGCTGTGGTCAGAATCAACACCAGCAACGAAAGAGGAGAAAGGTCAGGCAAGGAAACAGACGTCTACCTCCGCCACAGAAACCAGCCAACACAGGAGAAAAAGTAAAACAAACAGGAGCATTTTTTCCTTCAGTTTTCCAGCAGGCTGCGTCTGATCTGTTCCACCAAATAATATCTGGTTTTCCTCTTTCTTACAGCTCAGAACACAAGCACCAACACAGTGAATAAGACCGCAACGATTCACCAGAAATCATCTGCACAAACTGAAAAAAAGATACGAAAAGAGATCAGTGTGCAAACAGAGTGAGCTCGATTCGCATTTTCCATGAAATATAATCTTTTAATAACATATTATACGCAGGAGCATTCTGGGTCTTCAGTAATGAGATGTTTACCTTCGCAGGTCCGGGTTCATCACGGTCAAAGAATCAGTAAGTTTCAAAACGCGACTGTTTACATGTTTGGTGAACGTTTGGTCATGTTTTTCTTACGTTTGTGTGAATTTGATGATGTTTGGGCATATTTAGCTGTTTGGACAAATGTAGTTTTATTTGTCAGGTACTTCCGTGTTTTTTTTGTTGTTTTTTTTGTATGTAAACATGATTGGTGCACGTTTGATTACATCTGTCGTGTTAGATTATGTTCTGTCACCCTCAGTGAATAGTTGGAGCCTGTTTAGCACATGATTTGAAAATTTGGGACGATTTGGGGGTTAAAGGCCGACTTTACCTAGAATCTCCTCTCAGGTGTGAAGTAAAGTTTGTTTTTTCATTAAGTAGTTTGAATTGTTTTAAATATGTCTCCTCTCTGTCACAACAGGAAGTTCAGAGATTATCAGACTACTTGCAGGTAAACAAAACCACATCCTCAGCCGTTTATTTTTGCTTTCTTCATTTAAAGCAGATCTATGTAGACCAACAGGTTATTTGAATGTGCTCAGTGTGCATTTCTGTTTGCGCTCTAATCAGGAAGCCCTGTGGAGAGAGGAGACGGTGAAGAAGAAGCTGGCAGTCCTTACGGAGATTTCCACAAACCTCGTCAACTCATCAGACGTGCTGTGGACAGTAAGATGCTTTTTTCTGTTTCTGGGACCTCAGATCGGGTTATTCCTTCTCACACGGCCGTTTTGTTTTCGGTCCTTTTTGTCTTTCACGCTGAAATGTGTCAGTCTCGTACCGAGCAGCAGCAGCAGCAGCAGCAGCAGCAGCGTTTGGCGGCTGCGGAAGGCCTGTGCAGCTTGTGGTTTCAAACTTCCTGCTTCCGTTTTTCATCTATAGGACGAGCGCGAGTTGTCACTGTTACACAGGAAGGGTGTAGCTCTCTTTTACCGTTATAGGTGCAATGCAGGAGGATCCTGAGCTTTCTTCTGGCTCCTCTGGTTGCTCTGCATGAGAGGGAAATACTAAACCGTCTTCTTAAAAATTAGTTGAACAAGTTAAGTGAGCTAAGTTAAAAGGTATTGACATTTTAAACTAGACTCTAGCAAAGGTATGTTATCATTTTTGTGTCTTTCAGTGCAAGGGCACACATATTTCGCTATGTGTGTGTGTGTGTGTGTGTGTGTGTGTGTGTGTGTGTGTGTGTGTGTGCACCTGTTAGATGAGCCCATGAATCAACTTGCTTGCTGTCACAGCTGTTGCTACACGAACCATTAATTTTACATCTGCAGGTTTAAAGCGTGACAGTCTCTCGTTTCCTCTCTAACCCACACAGTCTCGCTGCAGTGAGGATCTGCTGAGAAGCAAGATCAAGGTTTTGGAGGCGCAGCTGCAAGTCTGCCTGCAGGTAAGCAGCAGCAGCAGCAGATGGAAACTGAAGCAGAAACCAAACAGGCTTTTTTTTTTTTTTAAATCAAAAACAAAAAAAAAAAGCCAGAGCTGGTTGTCTTTTCATGTTTTCTGTGAAAAATTTCATTTTCTTGTTCTACACCGCTCAGATTTTCTTTTTTTTTTTCTTTTTCCATATTTTATGAGGTGTGACAATCTAGTGTTGTGTCCTTGCAGAAGTTTCCTAAAGATGGAGTGAAGAAGCTGATGCTGCAGATGGAGAAGCAGAGGGGAACGTATGAGGAGAAGGCCTTGGTTGCTCTGCAGAAAGCCACGCAGGAGAAAGCTGATGCTCTCTGCCAGGCTGAGACGCTGCAGGTGAAATTCACATCAAAATTTACTTCCCCCCGCCCCAACTTTCACATTTCGCTGGACTTATTGCTCCATCAGCTCTGGAGCGGATTTGTTCAGGATGTTACGTTTTGTGCACAGGAAGCGCTCGTTACGGCACAAGCAGAGGCACTGAGGTGGCAGAGCCTTTACAAAGAGCTGATGCTGAGCTCTGGACAGCTCAGGGAGAATCATCACCTCAGCAATGACCAGCTGCAGCAGCTGCACACTGAAGTCCAGGTATGGTGCACAAGGAGAGTTAAGAGATTTGAGTGCAAAAAATATATACAAATACAATCCTGGCTGTGTGTGCCGTGCAGCTGTCCAGAGCCAGAGAGGCCGAGCTGAGGGGTGAGGTGACATCACTGAGGCAGGAAAAGCAGGAGCTTCAGTACAACATCTGCCTCCTGGAGGAGGACAACCAGGCTTTAAGAGACGAGATCCAGAACCTTCGAGGTAAAAACGCTTCAGTCGTGTTTGCTCGGAGAAATTGTCCCAGCACTTTCGACAACCCGCAGACGCTTAGAAATCCTTCCTCTCTGTCCCAAAGACGGGGGCGACGAGGGCCAGAGCTTCTTCGTCCAGGAGCGTCTCGAGTCGGGCGACGTGGAACCAAAACTGACCGTCAGGAGGGACTCGCAGGTGGGAGAGGAGCTCCGACTCACTCAGGAGAAACTGCAGCTTAAAGAGAAGGAGGTAACCTTTGGACGAGTTCACACAGTTCATGTGCTGGTGGTTTCCGAAGCAACAGACAAGAAATAATACAGCCAAGCACTTTGCAAAAACAATTCCAGGGGTTTTACAAAAAAAAAAGCTTTGTGTCAATTTTAATTTACATTTATCGACATGGATGAATAATTCTCCGTCCATGGCACAACATCATCAGATCGTTACGGTAAACTAGAACTGGATGAAAGGTCTTGATCCCTCCCAGGTTGATTTGATGGGTCACTGCGCAGAAAAACACACAAGTTTCTTAAACGTAGATGTGGTGAAACTATATTTTATTGGACTCAGCAGCTCAACAATGTTAAGAAATGTTCAATGATGACGAAGGAAAATAAAAAGAAATTTCTTTGGAAATTGGTGTCTGTGCTCAGATATCGAGTTTTTATTGCTTTGATAACTTTGCCTTTTAGCGACCCTTTTATTAAAAACCTTTTATTTACCCCCTTAAAAAAAAGTGAACAATTTCAAGCTGAGGCTCTTCAGCATTTGCACGCAGCTTTCTCATTTTAAGAAATTCATCCCAAGCTACTGTCTTCAGCTTCATCTCTATATAAAATACAAATTCAGTGTAGTTTAAGCAATATGTCAAGATTTTATCAGAAGGTTTTGCATTTTTGCCATTTGGCAAAGAAAGGCAGAAAGAGTTCATACAAAGATTTCATACAAATGGAGCTAAACATCTTGACCTAAACTATAGCTCCATCTTTTGGTGATTTCTTTCTACCAGAATAGCAGTGCAGGTGATTTGTTTATGTTCCAAGGGAAACTAGTTGTTTTGCGGCATATCCAGGAGCATGAATTTTATCATAAAAGAAGAAACAACACAAAAATCACAACAGGATTTCCTGTTCTGCTGCTTGTGGACATTCTGTATTGGAGCCACTCTCTGCCCACACTTTAGAGAAATCAATTTCCATCTGTATAGTGTAAATGTACACCCAGCGCATCTTTAAGCAACAAAAATTTCCCAGGTTCCATTTTGGTAAAACATTTTACTAATAGAGTTAAAGCACATTTAGCAGATCTTCCTTTAGATATAATTCTGAAGTGTAAATGTGGTTCTGGTGGGCTGTGGCTAAATTTAGTCTGCATATGGTGTGTGTGTGTGTGTGTGTGTGTGTGTGTGTGTGCAGTGTGAGGAGCTGCAGACGGAGCTGCACGCCATGGAGCAGGAGTGTCAGTCCAGCCAGGCTCGACTGTCGCAGTGCAGAGACGAGCTCCGGCAGCTCAGCCACCGCCGCAGGAGACCGGTCAGTCCATCGTGTGTGTATATGTGTGTGTGTTTCTTCACAAAGCTCTTTGCATTTTTTTTTCTCACAGGAGAAGCAGGAAGTCATTGTTCCCTCAGAGCAGAAACTGATTTTAATGTTTTTATGTGATGCTTTCCCCCTCTCTCTGTTCAGATGCTGTGCAGCTCTTGGTGGAGGATTTGTCTCTTCTTCCTCCTGCTCCTCGCTGTGGCAGGGGTTGCCATGTTGTGGTCATGGCATCCCCCTTTCAGGGAGCAAGTAGAGGTCCTGTGCGCAGACATAGAGACAAGAATAGAAGACTATCTCATGGAAATGGCCTCTCCTCAAAACTCCGGCTGTTTTAGGCCAATATGACAATGTGGAGTTTTAAAGTTGTTGTCGTTTTCTACCGTTGTAGATTTCGTTTTTAGTTTTAAAACTTTTAGTATGAATGCTTGTGGTTCGTGTGTTAGTTTTCAGACTTGGAACTCGGAGTTTGTTGCGATGTGTTGGAAATGCGGCGGGTGTACTGTACGTTTGTGCAGAACGATAAAATGATTTTAAGTTGTTTACAGCTCACAACAAGGCATTTTCAGAAACTGTGAGTCTAAACGTCAGGTTTGTGCAAGAACAGCGATCATCTTTTGTACTGTAAAGGGACTGCGTAGCCAGAATTACAGCCTTAATTAAAAATAAATTCATTCATTTAAATATTTTTGTCATTAACAACGTGAAGAAAGGCTTTCCCCGTTGCTTTCCTTTTTCTCAAACCTAAAAACCTCCTGGATCTATTAAAGTAAAACTAAAACAATCAAATCAGTTGTTGTTGGTTTGTTTTTGGTTTTTGTGGTTATTCATTTGAATATTTGTTTGAAAGGGCATTAAAAGGAAAGAGGAACCACACAGCTGTAGAAGGTCTGCAGCAGATGAAGCAGAAATACATCATCACTTCTGCACGTCACCTTCAGGATATACAGCTTAAAACGAGGGAAAAAATGGGTTTAAAGTGATCTTTTAATTTCCTGACATGTTTCTTCTGACTGTCAGTAATGTTAGCATTTTGTAGCAGACCAGCCAGAGGCCTGACTTGAGAATTAGGGTGATGGCCAGGAGGCTTTCCGACCTCAAAACCCTGGAGCTCATCACCGTAAATCATCAAATACCAGTGAAAACATGAAGGCATGGCTGCTGTAATAAATATTTTTACTGAAGATTTTTTTTTTTAAATTTAGCAATCAGGAGAAAATAAATAATTATCTATATGTTTTAATAAAATGTAGATACAAGTTTTGTTTCTTTTATTGATGCTTTTTTTCCATATTTCCTTTCGGAAACAGACTTATTGGTTGAATCTCTTATTAAATCTAAATCTGCCAGGGTTGGGTTTGGATCATTTCAAGATTATTTTGAACTGTTTGCTCTTCCTGGAATAAAACAAAACTCTCCCTTCAATTGTAAGCCTGTAATTTTTGCTGAGTAATGTTTCAGTCACAGGGTTTCATCAGGTAAACTCACTCTAATGATTAAAATCTCTGATTGCTGCTGCTGGAGTTGAGGAAGTGGTTCTGAGTATCTGACCAATCACATCCAGACGCCGGAAGGAAAAAATGTACAAGAAACGATCAGTCGTTCAGGGAAATCAAAACTTCTTGTAAAGGTGAAATAAACTGCCTCACTGCAGATTGTTTCGATCTGAATTTGTCTTAAGAGGAGAAATATTAACATTTTACATTATTAAATTCAATATATGCAGCACCTTGCAAATGTTTTCCTTCCCCATGGAGTGTTCTTTTGTTTTGTCCCGTTGCAAACGCAAACTTCCACGTACTTTATTGAGATTTTATGTGAAATTTAATTGTGGAGTTGAGCAAAAAGGATGCGAGATTTTCAAAGTTTCTAATAAATTAAAATGTAAAAAGTCTGACATATTCAGCAGCTTTTATTCTGACGCCCCTAAATAAACTGGATTTCAACCAAATTTCAGCAGTGACCAACGTAGACAATAGGGTCCATCTGTGTGTTTAAAAATGTTTCTTACTGAAATGCCCAGAGAACAAAAATCTTGAAAACCAAGAAACACAGAGAGAAAGTTTTCTGCTTTAAACAAGCAGTGAGTCGACAACTTTGAGCGTCTCATCGAGCTTCTTCCGGTCTATCGTCGGAGAACAAGACATGGCCGCCCATCTAAAGTAACATGACAGCCAAGGAGGAAGAAGCCAAGAGGAACACCGTAACTCTGGAGGAGCTGCAGACATCCGCTGCTCATGAGAGAAAATCTCTTAGACAAATATTAGCCACAACGGAGAAGAACAACATTATTGAAAGCTTTTAGAAATCCCGTTTGCAGTTTACAAGAACAGCAAACAAACCCTCACACAAAAACGACAAAGATTGCAAAGAACATGAGATTTAAATGAAAACCAGTTTGTTTGTTTGTTTTGTTTTTTTGACATATTAGTTGATAGGGAAGACATGTCAGGTTGGTGGGATGGTCTAATTAGATAGATGCAAACATTTATCCAGCAAGAGTAGTTTGAGTTTGATTTGTGGAGTTGTTCATATCGCTACAGTCACACTTTATTTTCTAAAATGTAACTTCTCTTCAACTCGGTGCCCTCCTGTCATCTAACAACAGAAAAACAATATTTATGGCAACACCTTTTTGGTGATAACGATGTTCTGAATGTAAATACGGCAAGACCTTTTGAACATTATTAAATCACAGGAAAAGACCAAAAGAAAACCACAACACCACAGTGATACCACTGCCGTTACAACGTCCAAACGCTCCATTCAGGAAGATGCTGTTGTGTCAGTGAGAAAAGAGAGACGGTGAACTGGTTTTTACTGGAACTGGCACACAGAGCAGATGAACAAAACCACACACACTTCTCTCTTTACATGACACCGATTTTGGTTTATGTTTCCGCTTTCTAAGGCTTGAAATAGGTAAGTGGGCGAATATTTCTGAGTGCTTCTAAATAATTGCTTAAATTGGGTTATCATCCTTCAGTTTGCTCACTAAAAACAAGAAATAAATTCAGTTTATTTATTTAACAGAACCATCTTCACTTATTATTCTTCACTGTTGTGTCTGTAGATTTTTTTTAATTACTCTTCTGGTTTATTTGGGATTTTTGTTTACTTCCCTCTGTTTAGGCAGCAGTAAAATCATCTTAAAACATGAAATGTATCTTCATTACCAGCTGTGGTTGCATTATGCTGCAGCTCTTTCCATGTCATCGTTCCTGAAGCTAAGAGGTATAGCCTCCAGCATCATCTGTTGTCTGATAACACTCAAACTTTAAACACAAAGCTCCTCTCCCATTGTTTATTGTGTTCTGGTTGTTTTAACTGTTCCAGACGAAGCTCCATTCTCAAAATCCACTGACGCAGCGCATCCACAGCGCACAGCCCCTCCCCATCTCTCACCACCAAATTCACCTGCCTGTTGTCCAAACGCACCAGTGAGGAGATGGGCCCTTGAAGTCAGTCTGCTGGTGATCCTCCTCTCTGACGGTAAGCAGAGTCGCCGTGAAGCTCTGCAGCTTCGTTAACTCACAGAACGACTCACGTCTGAACGATGAGGACCGCCGGGCCGCTGCTGCTGCTTGTCGTCGGGTTGTGCGCGTTCAGCGTCGCGTCTTCTCTGAAAATCTGCGCCTTCAATGTTCAGAGTTTTGGTGAATCCAAGGCAAACAACAAGAGGGTGATGGGAGTTCTACTGAAGGTACTCTGCTGGGAGTTTGAAACAAACTACATGAGGAAAACCTGGTGTCTGACAGATCTACCTGTGTTCTTTCTGTCCTCAAGATCCTCTCTCGGTGCGACTTGAGCCTCATTCAGGAGGTCCGGGACGCTAAAGGGGAAGCAATACAAGCTCTGGTCAAGGATCTTAACAGGTACAAACTGGAAGATTAGATGTCTGAAGTGAGAAAGTCGGTATATTTATCATATCTTGATGTTGCCGTCATCAGATTCGACAAATCCAACTCCTATTCGTATGTGGAAAGTGAACGGCTGGGCAGGAAGAGCTACAAAGAGCAATACGTCTACATTTACAAGTAATTCGGCTAATTAGAAGTGAACCGGATCTGATTCTTAGGATTGGCTTTGGACCAGAAATGATCTCTCTTCTGTGATCATCTGCAGGAATAATATGCTAAAGGTCAAGGAGCGCTTCCAGCATCCTAAACTGGAGGGAGAGGGAACCAATGAGACGGACGTTTTCTCCAGAGAGCCTTTTGTCATCCGCGTTCACTCTCCCACCACGTGTAAGAAACACAGCAAAATAAGAGCCGATTAAAAAAAAAAAAAAAAACTGTCAAGAAAACGTTTTTTGCCCCCTCACGGGTTTCTTCTGTTTTTGCTTTTTTGTCAAATTTAAAACACGTTCAGCATGTCAATGGGAACGACTGGTTTCATTGTAAAGCATCTTCTGAGAGTCCAGAAAAGCTCCATAAAAGTCTGATGTCGGCATTTCAGATCATTAAAATGTGTTATTGTCAGAGAAGGATAACCTGGGTTAACACAAAAGGAGTTTTCACATGTTGATTTCATTCATTAAAGGACAAAAAGCTTCCCAGGACAACCTGGCTTTATGTAAAACAGCTGGAAATGACCACATCTGATGCAAAAGTAATGCTATAGGTCACAGCAAGATTTACCTTATTACTATTGCAATATTTACTAATATTAATCACCAAGGCTTCATACTGAAAATGTCCTATATCTGAGCTTGAACAACCTGTCCAGTTCTCTCAGTTGGATTTACTAAACGTTGACCAAATCACTCCAACACCTTCATTTTGATTTTGTTTGTTTTGGAGCCAATCAGAGGTGAACCTGCTGGTGTGATTAGGAGCAAAACCTGCTGCAAAACCCAAATCAGCTTAACTCTAATCATTATTAAACAGTGCCTTGTGTTTGCTCAGGTTATCTTTGATATTAAGGTTTGTCTGATGAAATGAAGCCTAGTAATATGACATAAAGCAGCTGTACAAATATATCTGATGTATCCACTACCCGGTTTATCGCAGAGTTTACATAAATTCTGACTTTTTCCGAACCAGAACAGGACAAAAACAATTTGTTCAAGCCATGCAAACATCTTCTGGAATGATAAAAACAGTTTTCAGAAGGATGGACTCCTGCTAAGCACAGATGTTTCCTCGTAATCATCAGAGATGACTTGAGTTAGTCATCTAAAATGATGTTCGGATGAAAAGGCACATTCATTTAAGCAACATTCAAAATGAAACGACTTGTAGCTTCAAATATGTGGGGCCTTCTGAACATAAACATGCTCAGATCTTCTGATCTACTTCAGCAGATCTGAAGTAAATCATTTGCTAAATGCGTTTCTTTTCTAGTGGTGAAGGATTTTGTCCTTGTTGGGCAACACACATGTCCAAAGACAGCCATGCAGGAGATCGATGAGCTGTACAGTGTTGTCAAACAGATTCACAAGAAGTGGAAAACCGAGGTAGGTGAAACCTCGCCGTTATCATCAGCATCGGTCTTATCTCACTCGGTTCTGTTTTTAGCCAAAACGCCTTGATCCAAGCTGGTTTCCCTTCTCTATGCGTACACTTCATGAGTAATGCCTCGCTTCCTTTTTTCCAGAATGTGATCATCCTGGGGGACCTGAACGCAGGCTGCAGCTACGTCACCGCTAAAGGGTGGAAGGCTGTGCGCCTCAGGAACGACCCCGGATTTCACTGGCTAATTGGAGACCAGCAGGACACGACGGTCAGAGAGAAGACTCGGTGCGCCTACGACAGGTCAGGCCGAGTCACACACATCTTTAAGTGGTTCTGTCACTAGAGATGGCTGCACCACTGCGGGCATGCGTGAAGAATCTCATCATTTCAGTTTCATCAGTAATCAGTCTGAAGAGTGGCTTCCTCTTCAGCGGTGATCTCGAATTGCACACTTCGCAACTATAAAAAGATAAAACCAAACTATGACATCAAAGATTTGACCTTTCCAAAAGGTCAATCTCTCTCTTTCTCAGCTTAAGGTAGGGGCTATAAATATATCCAATCATAACAGCGGTCTCAGCAGCATTTGCTTGGGTGCAATATGTGGTATTGTATTTTAGGCGACGTGTTTTAATGCTCTAAATTTAAATAACTCTTTCGGTCAGCTTCACTCACGCTGATGCTCAAGTTTAGATTTAATTTAACAAATTAAATTCACAAACGCTGATGGGAAAAGAAAAGAGTAAGGAAAGATGTGGTTTGATCAAAATCAGTATCATCACTTGAGGGACTGATTTGTATGAACCTTTACTAGTTTCTCACATTTATTTTAATAATTAAAAATTTTTATATCTTCTTATTTCTGGCCTTCTAAATATCTGCGTCAAATGTAAGAGCTAAATTTAACTTTTACCTTCTGCATTGTTGCATAGAGAGTGTGGGGTGTTTTATTTTTGTAGGTTTTTTTTCTCACTCAAAAGTAGAATATACAATTGTCCACAAATTGGACATTTTAATTGGTTGTGCATTCTAAATAGATATATCCATGCAAGCAGAAATGTATATCAGCATCACCAATATTCCCTTTTTTTTATGTTCAACTCCCAGAGAACATTTGGAAAAGAGAAAAAGTCAGTCAGCAATTCATTTTACCGGGAAGTGAGAATCAGGGCAGAATACGTGTTCAACCTCGGTCCTCACTCCAGCTGTTGGACCTGGATGTCTGGTGGTTCCTCTCTCTTGAGTCCAGAACCAGGTGGTAACATCAGGAATTGTTCCCACTGACAGTCTAGGCAAAACAAAACAAATTGTGCAAGAACTTTAGAGAACATTAGATGGGAAACAAAACGCTACACTGGATAAAAACATTACCAGTGTAGTCAGACTCAGTGTCACGTGATTAGACACTGATTACAAAAAAAAAAAAAACACATTACGTGACATATTACACAATGAAAGCAAAAAACAAGTGTATGTTTTTATGATTTTTGTGACAAATGGTTTAAAATCACAAACTAATGTATTTCTGGTTTGAAGCAGCTGTGCTAATTCATTTATCATCTGTGGAATAAAACAATAAATTAGTCCCATTAAAGTCATAATGAAGGCCCTCTGAAACAGTCTTGGTCAGAGGGAGAGGTGCGCATGTTTCCATTTTTCTTTTTCTGATGGTCAATGTTGCCCTTTTTTCCCCCCCCACTCAGGATCATTGTTCACGGCCGGGAGATTATTTCTGGCGTAGTTCCTGGTTCAGCTCAAGCGTTTAACTTTAAGGAAAACTTCCATCTTACCGAGCAAGAGGTAAACATGAGAAATACCTGATTTTAGTTCATCTCTGCATGTGGTGTGATAATATTTGTGTCACTTTGTCCCTTCAGGCTCTTGAGGTGAGCGACCATTTTCCTGTCGAAGTTGATCTGAGGCCGACTCACCGCCACCTCCTGAGGAGCGAGCTGTAGGTCGCAGCACGTCGCCTCTAACGACACTTATTTTAACTTGAATTTTCTTGTTTTTAATAATAAATGAATAAAGCAGTCAAGAGAAACAGTTTTGGTGCTTTTCGTCTCGCTCCTCGTCACAGTGGCGCCGGCGAACAGCGTTTCTGCACGAAGCGTTTTCGTCTGCTGGAGTTTGTGTTGTGCTTCTGAAACCAAACCCACATCAAAGCTGACATCATTTCATGAGCTCATGAAGGTGCGCTAGAGCAGCAAGAGACAAACACAAACAGCTCGGGTCTTAAGATTTTGCTTTTCAGAGAAGGCAAAAAAAAATAAATTTTCTTCCGTCTTCATCTTTTATGGTGAGTTTATTTTAGTTGCTTTTCAGCAACATATTTCAGCGGCTGAGTGTGAATTTATGCTCGATCTGTTCGACAGGAAGTCACTTGCAGCCAAAGCAGAGGAGTTACTTTGAGCTGTCTTTGTTTTTTGTTTTTTTTGGGGGGGGGGTTTTTAGAGCCAGTCTGACTGTTACAACAGATTTAAATTAGTGTTCATATGAATCCTGCTTTAACATTGATTTGTGTTTGTTAAGATGGAGGGCTTTGCTGATCTTCTTACTGATGCATTTTCAGGTAAAAAAAAAAAAAAACATCATAACAAAACATTAGCAATATTATTATTTTCATGTTGTAGGATTTCACTGATGTTTTCTTTTCCTGTTTGCAGAGGGTTCAGTTCCCTCGTTCTCCACGGGAGATTTGGACTTTGAGAGTTTATGCTTTGATGAGAAGAGCGAGAAAGAACAGGACGAAAACCCAACGACAGAGAGCGACGAGGCTCGGCTTCAGGAAGCATCTGCAGAAGGTGCAGCTTTGCTGGAGGGCCCCACTGCAGACGCACTGAACTCAGATGAGAACGCTTACAAAGAGCAGAGTGATGAGGAAAATGATGAAGAGGGGCTTAACGGGGTCCGTTTTAGCAGTGAAACCCCAGAGGACGATGAATGCCCAAGCTCCGGCGGAGAAGAAGAACGGAGCGATTTCTGCTCTGCAAGAGATGAAGAGGAGGAGGCTGAAAGCCCAGAGGAAGAAGACGATACGCTGAAGTTGATTTATAAAACAGTGGATGGGATCCTGGAGGATGAAGACTCTGAGATCCTGGAAGATGCTGATGAGCTTCAAGTTCTGCAAGAAGATGCGCACAGTGATGAAGAGGAGGACGCATGTAGAAACGAGAACATTGCAGAAAGCCCCGAGAGCGAGGGGGAACAACAAGTCGAACAGGACTCCTCCGAATCCGACTATGAAGGCGTGAAAACTGAAGAAAAGGAAAATCCCGGCACTGTCGATACAGCAGATTCTGGTTTGGAGTTCTCCTGCATGTCTCTCCAGAATCTGCAGGATCTCATCTCTGAAGTGGATGGTGAGGTTTACGAAGAGAAAATGTCAGACTTCACTGGCGACGAGCACCAGGAGGCAGGTGAGAGCTTTGCAGATTACCCCTCAGACTTTTCCTCTGGTGAATACGGCAGAAATGCTGCACGGAGCGCCTCGCCTCGTCCGAGGGAGGAAGAAGGCCCGGAGAGAGCCGTGACCGAAAGCGTGTGGAGCCACGGGTCTGAGGAGGCGGGTTCTGGGAAGGAGGAAGAGTTCCTGTTCAGCAGAGACATAGAAGTAAATGTTGAGAAGATGATGATGAGCCTGTATGAAGCAGCTGGAGATGAAGCTGAAAGGAAAGCAGAGCATTTGTTGAGAGGGACGAGCTTTGATGATGAAGAGAAAACAAGTGAGAGCGACTCCTACAGCTCCAGTGATGATGAAGAGCCGCCGAGAAGATCCAGTGATGTATTTTCACATAAGTCCAGAACCCGACTCCTTGAAGACGACACAAACCTGGAGGACATTAAATCTCTTGGTGCCAGCGGCTCTGATGACTGCAGCTTTGGGCGCGACAGATGCGATCCAGCTGAGTTCCTCAGCTCAGAGTTAGGTGCATTAGAAACCAAAACCTTTCTGTATGAATTCTTCATGGGCCAAGAGGACACAGATGGGACAGAATCACCTAATTCAGGCAGAAATCAGTGTCCGGATCAAGATGTCAACAGCTACTCTGTGGTGCAGAAGAAAGACCCGATACCAGCAAGTCCGTTCGTCCAGGGATCCATCGACGACAGCTTCTTCTTCGACAGTGAACCCAATGACTTCACCGATGACGGACAGCAGCAGCAGGAGGAGGAGGAGGAGGAGGAGGAAGAAGAAGACGAGTACGAAGAGAGGAGAAACTTTGAACAGATGAAGCAGAGAATCGAAGCTTTCAAAAAATTTTACGACAACAGCGATTACGAGAACGGGCGAGAAGGTCAGTGTCCACAACGCAGAATCAGTCTTTCCTCGTGTGATAAACAGCTGATCGGTTTCCAAATGTCTGTGTTTTTCAGAGAGGCAGATAAAAGTCCAGTTTTGTGCAGACCCCTTATCTCAAGTGAATTATTATGAAACTGACAGGTGGGTAAAATTCAGTCAGTGCTAAAGTGTACTGTAAAGCAAAGCGTGGCAGATGAAACAAAAACGGTTGATGCTTGATTTTTGCTTCTCAGCAGTGACAGAGACTCGGTCAGCAGCTCCTCAGACGGGGAGGAAGACCGGAGCTCTGAAGAACAATCTGATGACAAAGAGGAAGATCTGAATCCTGCAGAACAATCTGAAGACAAGGAGGAAGAACTGAATCCTGCAGAACTATCTGATGACAAGGAAGAGGACCTGAACTCTGGGGATCAATTTGAAGACAAGGAAGAAGACTCGAGCTCTTCAGAACAATCTGATGTAAGAAGATCTTAATTCACTTACACGGCACACCACAGAAGCACAGAGCAAACAACGCCTTGCAAAATCATTCATTGACCTTGAGCTGCTTCATATTACCCTTTACAGCCACAAACTTAGATTTAAGTGGGATTTAATATGAAATGGAATTAAATCTATATTTATTTCAAACATGTAAAATGTCAGAGCAAAAAAAAAATCAAATAAGAAGAAAACAAACAAAAAAGACCCCATAATTATCAAACATAAAAAACAAAACTTTTATATCCAGTTCCCCCAACTGTCTCACTCAAAAATATCCCATGTGCAAATGTACATATCCAATTTCTACTTGATGTCACAATTTCTACTCTTTCAAAATGAAATCTGTTCAATTAATTTACTATTGTGCAGTAATGCTATCTACAGTCTCCTGTAACATAGCCATAGAGATGCATTCATCTTTAGCAGAACAACCCAAAGCAAAACATTTTTCTATCTATTTTTCTATTCTATAAAATCCACTGTATATAAACAAGACATCTCATACATCTAGTCATGTTTAATCTGCAGTGCTGCATTAATCAGCAGTATGCTAGCAGATTCACAATGTGTCCTTAAAATTCTGTCATTCTTTCACTTTTCAGGTTTACTACTCAGCCCCACATATTTACTTTCTGGCTGTAATGTAGCAAGGTCACATTGGGTGATAAATATATAACTGGATTGATTTGTCTGTACCTAGGAACCACAGGAGCCTGAAGAAGACCAGGACATAAAATCTGTGTTTGATCCCCCAATCATTCAGCAGCATCAGAGCCCTGCAGACGTCGTTGACACACAAACCTGCACAGCAACACCCAGGGTGTGTTTTTACTCAAGGTCTTTACCCAAAGTGTTTCCTTTTTAGATTATTTTCTAAGTGACTGTCCTCTGCTCTCCCAGTCTTTCAGCACACTGAAGATGATCGTGACGCTGGGAGTGCTGACGGCGACGGGGCTGATGATGTTCAGCCTGACCACAGACCAGCCCGACTGGCTCACACAGTTTCTCTTCTTTTAGAGCTGCAGCTCATTTTGGTTATAAAGGATGAAGAAAAAAAAGCTCTGTACACATATGCATTTCTACCTTTAATACTATTTTTTTGTTTACAATGGAGATCTTTACTTTGAAAATATATAAATGTAAAATACAACTTAAAAAAAAAAGTTTTTTAATGAATTTTGTGGTAATGATTTTGTGAATTAAAATGTTGAAATGTTAACCAAATTTATGAATCTCATTTACTGAGCTTAACATTTTAAACCAAATACAAATATGATTCAAAAGCACAAAACAAACCAGGGTTCTGGTTGAGGGGCGGTGTCCTGCAATGTTTTTATACATGCTTGTGCCAACAGACCTCATTTAAAAGACTGAATTACTCTTTGGCATGTCAGGAAGACTGGCAAAAATACACATTTCTCTTGTTAAATAACAATAAAAAGGAAGTTAATCTTACATAACACAAGCATCTCTGTGGTTGCCAGTCACACATTGAGCAAACAGGGGCAAAGAAAAGCTCATTAATCAAACCTCTCTACCTGAAGACAATGTAGCCACACCTATTGCTTCTGGCACTGCACTGCATTCTTGTGTGAGAATAATCTGACTAAACCAAACACTGAATGAAAAGGTTTTCTTTATGTGCAGCATAAAATTGTGAAGGTAGATTTAAAATGTAATAATTACAAAATAAATTTAAAAAATAGGCATAGGTGATAAACTATATTACAAAATAAATAAATAAAAAATAGGCTACATGCCATAGGTGATAAACTATAGCCAAAGTTAGATTGACCGCTTTTACAGAAAAGTAAAAGCCTGTCCTATTGGTACAATCATAATTTTACATATAATACTGTATTTATGGCCTTACAGTATTACCTCTTAAAAATATTCAGTCAAACCGCCTCTCTGGTTTTACCGTATAAAGGGTTAAATACTCATACTTGCCTGCTGGTGGCGCTGCTTCCGTAAGACACTGAAAACAATTCCAACAAAGAAAAAGCCAGGAGAAACGGAAGTTGTGCGCAATTTGTGTGGGAGAGCGTTTGTTTTGTGTCTGAGATCAATTCTGAAAGGGCGGGGTTAGGGCTCTGAACACACACGGCTTCACCGCGGCTCGTCGGCATAGAAATCGAGCTCCCATGTGTAGGAGGAGTCGACTTGGTTTTCTTTTGACGCCAAAAGAAACTAAACTACTCTTAACCGCCAATAAATTCGAAAAAAATAGCCAGTTTTAACCAAAGACAGAAACCGTATAGAATAGATTGAAATGGCTTCGCTGGACAACAAGTCTCCGCAGGAAATCAGCGATCTGCTGGATGAGTACGGGATCAAACATGGACCTGTGGTTGGTGAGTGAATCACCGTCAGTGGACCTCGGCGGGCCCCCTGTCCGTCCGTCCGTCTGTCTGTGTGAAGTTTCTACCTGTGAAGTGTTTGGTGTGATTTGCAGGCTGTTCATCATTCCTAATGTTGGTTTGTGTGTGATGTCTGTTCGTGCTCAGGAACTACCAAGAGTCTGTATGTGAAGAAGCTGAAGGAAGCCATGGCCAAGGGGAAGAAAGCTAAACCATCATCTGATAAAACCTATTATAGAGAGGAAGGTAAACAGTCCTTATAGACTCATTTAGTTTTATACATACGCTGGGCTCATAAGGTTGACGTAGTAAAAGTTTAATTCTCTTATCACAGGTTTTCCTTGGTACTTTTTAGGGCTGGACAATGTATCCAAATGCACACAGGATGCCATCCAATTATCGATCTCTCTCACTAAGTTCAGTTCAATTAAAATGTCTGTATTTACCACGAAAAGGAAATAAAATGTATTGATATTTCATATCAACATGTCCTAAATAACACTTTAGGTTGTTGGCAATAGCTGCTAATCCACCCCATTTGCTTTTGCATCTCCTCTTTAAATCTTTGGCTGGGAATCTGATACATGCCTATTATAATCAATGGAAGAGATGTTTTGAGCTGAGCTGATGGAGTGGCCCATGGTGATGATAGGGTTATGGGTTATGTTATGCACTACGAACACAGGTGCATTTTATTAAGATGGCATTTTGAACAAACAGAGATATAATATCAAGATCCAGTTGTCGTACCATGCATCCACAACCTCATGTTGGAGATGGTAATTGATGACCCCATGTTGCAAGGATCTGTGCACGATCCCTGGAAGCTGAAAACGTCCCAGTTCTTTTACAACCAGCAGACTCACCAGACTTGTCACATGCTCTGGATCGGCGTATGCAACATTATGTTCCAGGTCCTGCAAATATCCAAGAACTTTACATTGAAGAGGAGGGCACCAACATTCCACAGGCCACAATCATCAACCCGATTGATGACTGATTGGTTTATTGACCAGAGTCAAATTTAAGTCACGCCAGATACTGAATGGCTTTCGAAAGCCCCAGTGCAATAAAACTGCAGGTTGGAGTGGCCTTTTATTGTGGCCAGCCTAAGGCACTCCCGTGTAGTAATCACACCGTCTAATCCTCGTCTTTATATGCGAGTGTGACAGATTATGTCAGCAAGGGAAGAAGTGCTCACTAATCTAGATTAAGACAAATTGGTGAACCGTATTTGAGGGAACGAGGCCTTTTGTGTACGTGGAAGAAGTCTTTGGGCTCGTGCACAATGGGTGCAAAAACAAAAGTGTTGTGTTTATGTCTACCTACCAATAGGTGTAAAAACTGCAGCATATATTAAGCATCACCAAATGATTTTCCATTAGAAAATTCAAGACAGCAAAGTGTCTGATACTTCTGGACCGTATATTTGTGAGAAAACCTTCTATTCAATGTGATATTTGTGTTTTCTTACAGAGGAGGAAGTCACTTATGTTTACAGGACACCAGTAAGTATCTCTCCTCGCCCTCTGCTCAGGTGTTTGTGGAACTTACAAGGTGCAAATTGCACCTTGTAAGTAAGCATACTCTGGATGTACACTTTTTTTCACTCTCTACAGTCGAAACTAACATTCGTTTCAAATAAAAGTCGGCGATGCGATTATTTTTGAAAATTTGAGCCAAGCACCCTGAACAACAGCTCTGCATGTAGCTTAACGGTGGAAGCTGCTCATAGCGTAGATTTGCTGCCTTCACACCCACATTTGGGTATAACTTCAGTGCTTACAGTTTGTTTCCATCTTCTTTCAGAGCAGAAGTGAGACCTCTGGAGACGGGTCAGTTTCTCTGTTTTATTTCTTGAACTGTATTTACGTCACTAAATCGGGATAGCGATCACAAACCAGTCTGTCTTGTTGCTACAGGGGGTCTTACATGAGATCCAGACGAGAATGGGCTGAGGGGGAATATGGACATGAGTAAGTCAGAATCAGCGGTTCCTGAAATTTGATTTTTTTTTTTTTCATTTTTTTTTTTTTTTTTCAAAAGCCGTTTAAATCTTCTACTTTTATATGACTTTCTGCAGCACTTCCTACTCGAGCTACTCAAGTTCAAGGCCTGAATACAAAGGAAGGGATTTGGTTGATGAGTAAGTACATCTGTGAAATATCCTACTCTGACCTCAGCTGCTGTAACGTAGCCATTTTTTTCTTCTGCAAACCTCAGCTGCACTCTTTCAACACCTTATCAGTTATTCTGAAATTTAAAAAAAAAATGTCCAGTCATTTTATACTCTGTGCCATTTGGATGCACTTCTTTTAAGCAAGTTTTATTTTATTTTTTAAATGTTGCAGATAAATCAGCTTCATTTCAGGGTCTTTATCTCCTGGACTAAAAGCTGATTTTCTTTTTTTTTTTTTTTTTTCAAACATTGTTTGTGAAATTTGTCTTTATACTTTTGGTAAAAACTCCCAAAAATGACAATTTGTTTTCAACCAAAATTTCCAAAGTAGTAGTAATTTGGCATTTTATTTTTTTAATCTAGTCAGTATGTGGGGAAAAAAACAAAATTTAAAATGAAAAAAATTAAATAAACATCAATGTTATATTGACTAAATTAAAACTACAGCATTTATTAAACATTAACAGACTATTTTAATTATGAAAATGAAAGGCAATGGATCACAATACTTATCTAGACCTGAAAATTGATTGGAGTGAATTTCATAAATTTTCAAAATTGCATAGAAACCCCAGATGGCAGCAACTCTGCAAAGTCTCGCTCGCCTACAAGCTGAATGATCTGCTGACATGTTTCTGGAAATTGTGGAAACAAATTTTCTTACATTTATACAAAAAAGAAAAAATATGCAAGTGCAAACCATTTATAAATTGTATTCATTGCCAAAGTTTGTGTTTTTGTGACTCTCAACTCCAACCCAGATTTCACATTTATGAATTGCCGGTAACACTTTATTTGAAGGGAGTTGAATAAGACTGACATAACACCTGTCATAAACATGACATAACACCTGTCATAAACATGACATAACACCTGTCATGAACATGAATAAGCCTTCATGAATATTTATGACTGTTGTCATAAAGCATCTTTCGGTAAATTATGACACTTTTAATACAAAGTTGACATTATTCAAAATGTCTTTGTTATGACAACTTGACATTAACTAAGAAATCATTACTGATATAAATTTGTTATAAAAGTATTACTGATTGCACTTCAAAAATTAGGTAACTTTATGTTATTAAAGGTAAAGTTTAAACAGTAATGATTTCCTGGTTAATGTCAAGTTGTCATAACGAAGACATTTTGAATAATGTCAACTTTGTATTAAAAGTGTCATAATTTACCGAATGACGCTTTATGACAACAGTCATAAATATTCATGAAGGCTTATTCATGTTCATGACATGTTATGTCATGTTTATGACGGTGACATGACAGTCTTATTCAACCCCCTTCAAATAAAGTGTTACCGAATTGCCTAACTTAATTGAATTGATCAGTGAGGAACATCAGTGCACAGAAGCTAAATTGTAATCTGAATTAGTCTAACCAGCTTTTGATCAGGTACATTCACGGTAGCTCTGGAGATTTAATTCAACGCATGACAGATCCTCAGCCGCACCCTGACTTATTGTTTCAGGCCCTACATGTACGACACTCCGTCCACCTACAGCAGCAACTCGTACGCCAAACCCATGAAGTCGGAACCAGAGAAACCAAAGGCACAGAAGTCGTCCCGCCGGATCCCCCTGTGGCTCCAGTTCGTCTTCTTCCTGCTTCTGGCAGCCTTCCTCTACTTGGTCTTCTCCAACATGGAGGCAAACGAGGCCATGAAAGGAATAGTGTGATTTTATTCAAATTGATTTGATGTCGAGGGATGAGATACTTTATTTTACATCTACAGTTGATTGATGTCTTTTGGGGATTTTAGACTTTGCTGCCTTTGTGGTTGATGCAATATTTGTGCTTTTTTTTTTCTTTGTTTTTTTCTTATGCTGAAATTTGTTTGCACCTACCTGCTGTGGCTGTGGCTAGCAAAAAAGAAAAGAGTTTGCACCTTCTGGTCCTCCCTTATACTTCTAAAACAACTTAAATCTAAACTGAAGAGTAGAAAACTGCATGTAAACCACAAGCGGCACCGTTTTATTATTATTAAGCGAAAACTGACACCAAAGTGGGGGGGAAAAAATGTGAGCTAGACCCCCGTTAAACTTTGGATTTAAAAGGAATGTCTTGTTTTTTTTGCATGACTGTACAGGTAAGGGTAAAATACATTCTTGTTCACCAAGTTTCACTACAACACCTCTTTGAGTCAAACTGCAGAACAAACACAATTTTGTCGAATACAGGTGGCGGCTCTCTGCTGATCCTATAATTGCTGGGTTGTATGATCCTTCAAAGCTCCTGTTGATCATTTTGGTCTAAAGGTAGAGCATAGTAAATAAATATTTTTACCAATCTTATGGATTTAGGGAAAGTAGGGTAAATATTGGGTTTTTAAAGTGTAGTTATGCGATCTAAATTGTCATTTCAGCTCTCGCTTTTTAAAATAAAAATATCGGTTTTGTAATAAAAGTCAGAAACTTACACCTGAAGTTCCCGGTTTAATGTGTGCATATTTAAACGCTGCAGAGCAAATATTACTGACAATGACGCACGTTTGTTTATTGTACATAATTTTGATTTAACTCATTTTTCAGCGTGGCTGAATTGAATAATGTTTGTCAAACAAGTACTGATGCTTCCATTTTGCTCACAGCCATTTATGCATATTTTGGACAGACTTAAATTCAAGTGCCTGTGTTTTACAATCAATTCTGATAAAACTGTAAATTGCATCCAATAAGTACATGAAGATTTTTCCAAGGTAAAAATGTAAAATTGCTCAATACAAGCTATAGTGTTACAAGTTTATGCTTTGCTCAAGTGTGCAGCACTTTTGTACCACATCATCCATCTATCCAGAGTTTGTAATTTGTTTTGTAATTGGTTTTCATAATATAATAAAGAGCTTGCATATGTAAGCATTTTAGAGTTTCAAGTCGTTTATTCAGGAACAAAAGTGTCAAGATAAATAACGTATACAAAAACAAATGAACCGCATACTGCAAGGTGGCTAAAAAAAAAAAGCTATGTTGTAGTTTGCTCTAAAGAAAAGTACCATCAGCAACATGTTTAGATTGTCTAACAGTTTGCACACAAAACTTCAGCATTTTAACCAACTACAGCTACTATTTACAAAAACAAGTGCAAAAAAAAACAACTGATGAAGATGCATAGTAGTGTTAGTCTTTAAGTACATTACATCGTATAATCCTTTAAGGATCATTGTTCTGAGGGCAGGTATCTAATCATTAAGCAGTCTGTTATGTTATCTGGAACAAAAAGCTGCTGAACTCTGTATAGAACACAGAAACGTAGTCGCTCATTTCACAGATTCACAGATTTAAGGTTTAGTGTACATCTGAGACAGTGACGCTCTAAGCATACTTTACACCTGGCTTAACCAGGAGCGTAGAAACACACATGCTACTGCTGCTCCAACATGGCTGCCTGCCTGCACGTTACAATAACATGGTGCTGAACATTAATCTTATTCATTGTTTCCCAGTAAGAGTAAAGAAGCCAGTGCAGTCTCAAACTGCGTCCCAATGGAAGTGCTGAATAGAAGTCTCAGCTGTAAACTGGTTCCAGCAGTCACCAGCAGGTGGCGAGCAGCAAGTATCCAGTTGCTGCTGTCTCCCCGGTCTTCTGCAGTTCGGATGAAGACGACTTGAGCCATCTGGATGTCTAAAGGTTAAACCTGATAAAATAAGGACAGAAATTTATAAATTTAATCTAATAAGCAAAAATAAATAAATAAATAAATTACCAAATGTATTTGTTCAACATTCTCACATTTTGTTGGTTATCTGTAAAATTAATTTCTAGAATCACCTTGTACTGAAACTACTGTTGTAGTTATTTTGTTACGCGTCTACTCGTCTTTCACATCTACAGATATTTTGAAAATGATTCTTTACAAATTACTTCATGTTTAAGCTGAATTTAGGTCTGTGTCTTTCCGACGCATGAATAACCTTCGTTCCCCCTCAATTTTATGTGCGGTACGAGACACAATAAGAGCTAAACCAGTTTAACTACATTAAATCAAAGAATATTTCAACAGTTTTTGGTCCAAATTAAGCAGAATCCAAATTAAAATCAAATGAAGGACCATATTATGACAGTTTATAAATATATTTACCTATATTTTCCTCCCTTTAATAGAAATACCAGGAAATTACTACTAGATTCACAGGTAGTCTTTGTAACTCGTGATTATTAGGAACAGGAAATCACCTGTGTTAAGCTGAGCTGTAGTCAAATAATCAGAAACGTGGAGTTCCTGCTCAAACCAGTCACAGGAACAGAACGGCAGCTGATTTAAAATGGACACACGTGTCAAAGGTCGTACTGAAGGACTAGCCGCTACATTCACATCCACCCCAACTCTTGGGATTATCCTGCACAGAGCCGCCTGATAGCTACCATTAGCTAATTGTTTAACTTAAAGCTGCAGCATGTTAAAAGGCTTTGGTTAAAATGAAACAATGAAGCACTTTTCAGTCAGGTAGTGTGGTTAAGATGTTTTAGGTTCAATTTTTCAGGTATAAGGTGTATTTATTTAAATTTATTTTAAAAAATAATGAGGTAGAATCCAGACATTTACAAATTTCCAAGTGGTAAACATTTCTAAAACATGCTAAACTTTGTGCACAAGCACCTGTCATCTGAGGACTCCATCATAGCTTGTGGACTGATAAGGCAACATATGTGTTGTCCACACCTGTGAAGAGAAGAACATCTTTCACTCTAAATCACACGAGGACTTAGAGATATTTTTAGTCTTTTGACGGTGAAGCTGACTCACAGGTTCTGGTCTCCCGCTCTAATTCAGAGGGCTGCTTCTCCTTGTTGCACATTACCTTCGCCACAGTAAAAATAATGATGACGGCTATGACGAATGTCACCCCGGACACCAGCCAGCTGATCACCATGGGGCTCAGTAGCGGGTCAGGATCTGAAAGTGGGCGGAGTCAGTCCCTAAGTTTCACTCAGAAAACTCAAGATTCCCCGTCTTTGCGCCTTACCTTTAATGGCTATAGGTAGCGGCTGGCTCTCTCTGGAGACAAACGTGCGTCCGCCCAGCTGGACCCGATACAGGCAGTAATAGTATCCCTCGTTGGAGCTCTGGGCGTTGGGGAAGGTGAAAGTGACGGACTTGGAGACGGCCGGGAGCGACTGGCGCAACGTGCCGTTGGAGCGGACCAGGCGCAGCTGGAAGGAGGCGCCGGGGTACTGGCGCGGGGTGGAGCAGGTGATGTTAAAACCCTCGCCTTTGATGACGGAGCCGGTCGGGGCCTCAGAGGACGTGTTGTACCAGTGATGGGGAGTTAAAAGGTCAACTGCCAGTAAAATAGGGAAAATGAATTACAGATGAGGTACAAACGTTTTTGAGCATATGAGTAGTTGGCATTACAAATCGGTAAATTGTTTCTCACGCAAACAGTACGTTAAACTGCACAACAAAATACCAAACAATATTCTGTAAAAGTATTCCTCTCAGCTGAGCGAAAGCAAAAGCTAATGGCTTAGCATGCTAAGGCCTGTGCTAAGAAAATGCAAATTGTTTACATTGTTTTTAACATGATAAACACATAGTTGGCAGCGTTGCACAAAACTGAAACCGATGTCGTCCAATCAGATCGTGTCAAAACAACCAACATTGCGCCAGAAGGTTCATTTCTGTGGACAAATATACAAGTTGAACTACTTTTAAATAGCTTAGTTAATAAAACACAAGATGATGTTGCCCTTAAGGAAACATCAGTATTTATATTGACACTAAATTCAACAAAGTCTAATTTCAGAAGCAAAAATAATTGCACTGGATTTTATTCAAGCATGTCAGCATAAATGCATTTCATTACAAATATAAGCTTCTTGTCAGATTTTTACTTTTTAAAGTCTGAAAACGTATATCGTTTCCTTGCATGTTATAAATCTGACTTTGTCCAAGAACATAAAATCCTAAAAATGCAATGACATTTGGAGTTGTAACTTAAACTGGAAAAACTTTCAGGGCAGTGCATCACAGAAAAAAACAAAACAAAAATGAGGATTAAAATATTTTGTATAAAAGCACGACAGAGATTAATACTCACCCACAGTAATATTAACAGGATGACTGGTTGGAGATGTGATCCGGTGGGGAGGGAAACCACCCCGTATGTTGTACTGGCAGCTGTAGCTGCCTTGCTGAAACGATTCTACATCAGACAGAACCAGGCTGACTCCGATCTGGGTCGGGTCTGCGCTCTGTGTGACCAGCGGCGTCTCGACTCCGTGCCTGTACAGGTGGACGTTGCTGACGCGGTCACGTGGTTGAATGTTGCAGTAGAAGTGAACAGACTCTCCAGCAGAAAACACAAAGTGAGGTGACAGCACTGAAAGCCTGGGCTCCATTAGAGTACCTGTGAGGAAAAGCAACAACGTACTTCATTGATTACAAATTAAAACACGATGTTTGTCTACGTGGCGTAAAAAGATGCATGACCATTTGAATCCTCACTGTCTGACATTAAATGAGATTAAACTAAACCTCTCAATATTTCGCAGGCAAGCACATAATTAGGGAATAAAAAATCAGCATCTCAAGACAAAAGCCAAGAAGTCTAATGTTTTTTTTTTTTTTACTCAACACTGATCCTAAAGCCAGGGTTTCCACCACTGTATTGTAAGCCTGGCGGGCCACCAAGCTTTACTTGTGCCCCCACCAGGCTAAGCATTGTTTATTTAATTAAATTTTTTTATGTTTGCATTTTTTAGGAACTTTATAGTTGGTGTTCAAGTATTAGTCTTCCAATAATACATAATTATCAAGTCATATTTTCAAATTCCTGCCAACTTTAAAAAACTTCTCAAAAACACAGATGAATTACTGCTTACCGCCTCAACCACCAGGCTTAGCAAGTTTTCTGGGGGAAACCCTGCTAAAGCTACACAAAAATTAGTTAGAAAGTGGCAAAAAGGTAACAGACTATATTGGGGGTTTTTTCTTTGCCATCCCAAAGCCCTTATCTCATTCTCAAGAAATTTGTTGGCAAAGATCAAAAGTGTGTGTGAGCCGGGCAGCCTACAAACCAGACTCTGTTACACTAGCTCTGTTCAGATATTCCAGGAAACTGTTGTGAGAAGCTTCTGCAACTCTAAAAGACCCAACTTATTTAGTTAAGTCTACCAAGTAACAAAAGTGTGTGCATACTTCTGAATTTGAACAAAGTAAAATAAACTCACCCTCTCTTTTTTCTAATGTCAAGCAAACAGAAATAACTTTGGTATTCCTAACTAACCTAAAACAGGGAAACTTTAGTCTGATTTAAAATTAGATTGTGAGGGAAACAAGGTTACAAGTCCTTTTCACACAGCATGTGTAAACATCTGGTTTCAACTGCAGATGTCCTTAGCATTTTTGAACAGAACGTTGTTACTTTGACCTGTATTTTTTTTTTTTATTCCCAGCCATGTCTTCTAATGTGCTTACACCCCATTAAACTGCTCCCATACCAAATCAACACTATGACAACAACGGATCAAGGTCTCACCTGAGCATTTCACACCAGCATCATTCTGATGGCTGCAAAAGTAGTTCCTGCTAATGAAGGCATCACAGTGGATCAAGCTGGACTCGTGCCCTTTGCAATGGATGGAGCGCAAAGCAATCTCTCCACTGCCCGGGCCAAATTCGGCGCCACGTGAAGCGGATTCAGCGATGCCGCAACCCAGCTCCGCGCACACCACAGTAGCTGCCTGCATATCCCAGTCATGGTCGCAAATAGTCCCCCACTTATCGTGAAGGTTTACTTCGACTCTGCCGGAACAGTGGTGATCCCCGTTCACTACTCTCACCCCACCTGCGGGATCGGAGAAAATTCACTTAAGAGACATGAGCTACAATTAATGCAGATTCATAGCAGTAATCCCAGACTCACCATACGCCCCGACACCAAAAGCTCCTACTCCATCAAACAGAAAACCCAACAGGCCTACGAATGAAGAGAAAGTAATCAGAGTTACAAATTCAAAGCCATAGAAAACATCTATTTACATTAACATGGTTAACTTTTGATGTTCCTTTCCACTGTTGCTATATGCATACTCAGTATGAAGGATTGATGCAAAGCAAATGACTAATTTAGCTCTTTGGGGAGTTTCAATAAGTCAATCTTCTGACTTTCTTTAAATAGATAGCTTGTTTACCAGCTGGAATGCTAAACCTTACACTGCCAATACCCACTTATGACGTCCTCACATGTTAAAGTGAAGTCAAGTGGAAGTTTATTTATACAATAGCAGATTTACATCAACCTCGACCTCAGCTGACCAAGTGCTTCACAACTTCGCAGATAAATGATGAAGCAAGAAATAAAATTAAGTTTGATTAAAAAATAATGACAATAACAATAAAATTGGCAGTAAAATACCAAAAGTAATAATAACATAAATAAAAACCAAGACATACTTCATTGCAGCTACAGTGATTTCCCAAAAACTTGAATTAATCAAGTACTAACTAACTTAGTGGTTGTCAACATCTACCAATAAAATATGTATTAAATAATTCTTAAAAATAAAACACGCACGTAAGCTTCCCTCTCGGTTTGTTTAACAACATAGCTCAAATGTTCGCTGGTAATCACGTTGCATAATCACGTAGAAAAGAAGCGACACTGTGCTAACTAGCCAACAAGCTTGGCTAATCGCTGATGCTGTACCTGTTAAAATGACACGGAGGAATCTCAACATTGTTCCCTCAGCCTCCCATCAGACGTCCGGGTGTTGTCCTAGTGACGGAGCCGCTGACAGATGCTGGAAAACATCCGCTAACCGGAGCAACAAAGGACACGGCGGGATGAGGAGCTAACAGCTAGCCAACGGTGACCAACGGATACACACGAAGCGCGAGCAAGCTTGGAGGCATTGTCCGGCTAATTAATACATTTTATTCGCATTTAAACCTCTACGCTAAAGTGGAGTTGGAGGAGTTTTCTAGTGAACCCGGGTGGCTTTCACACTTGTGCAGCTGAGTTAGCTCCGAGCCGAAGGCAGAGCCCTTTTCCCTGCGGCAGACAGAGGTCAGCATAAGCCAAGTACACCACAATGTTTGCTCCCGCTTCCGGAGGCTCGGCACGCAAAGAGGCGTGGCTTCAAATTCCAAGTGATTAAAATAACAACATTCTTATAATACATGTAAAAACACTCAATTGTTCAAGACATGAGCAATTTGAATATGGAAACATAATGTTATTGGATCTTAAGACTAAATCAGGTACTTGTCCACTTAGAGTTACATAATAAAGTCTGCAAGAAAATAGTGACTTGCAATTCAATTCAAAAAATTATTTAAATTTAACTCATTTCATTCAAGTATCTTGAACAGTCATTGTCATTGCTGTGAGGAAGGATCTCTGCAGTCAATCTTACAACGACTGCAAAGAAGCCTCTGACTGAAGACACTGCTGCTGTGTCATGACTGTAATAAATGAATGTCATGCTTACATTCCAACAACCAGGAAGTGGAAAACATATCTCACAGTAACATATTCTTACTGTGTTGGAAACCACTGCTTATTCACCTCGGTTGCTTTTGCTATTCCTCTTTAAATTGCTGGCTGGTCATAAATCAGGTATTATTTGAGCTTTTGAGATGCTTTTGCGTCTCAAAAGCATGCAATCATATTACAACCCCGTTACAAAATAAGACTATAACATAAAGGAGCACATAAAAGGAACGAATCATTAAAATGCAAATTTAACACAAATTAAAAGATATGGTTGATAAAATGGATAAAGTCATCTTTGACCCGTGCAGGAAAGCTAAAATTAGGACTGACTAAAAAAAGATTTGAGACTGAAGGGGAGATTCACCTCTAACCACACAGCTACAGAGGAACGGTTTGCATCAAAGTTTGTTCATGTATTAGATTGAACCAATCAAAGTCTGGACTTAGATTGCATTAAGAAAATGTGGCAAGACCTGAATACTGATGATCAAAGACAGTCTCCTTCCCATTTGATTTAGCTAAATTAGCCTCCAAGTGTACTAAAGTGGAGACATGCCTCAAAAGATTCACAGCTGCATGCTGAACCTTTCATATTTTATTTTTTTTAATTTAGGGAATTTTATTTTCTTCATTTCACAATCATCCACCACTTTGTGCTGGTCTAGCACCTGAAATCCCATTCAAATGCACTAAAACTTCTGCTTACGATGTGACTAAATGCTGAAAAGCGTATGAACACTTTTGGACATCTCTTGGGAAAACGATCAAAACTGCATTGTTTTGATCTGTCAGCACAGACAAAAACATAACAATTTGTTCTCATCAAGCAGCCAGATAAAACAGGGTGTGTTCTTCTCAAGGCTGCCGCAGAGATGAACCTGCTTTCTCCTAATTTATGTTTATACCTCGGCATCCGTTCGGTTTTGCTCAAACCTGTTATCTGTGAACTGCAACGCCCCGTTGTGAGTTATAAGCACATTACTTATTACAGGACTGTTGATCGCCTCATGGCACACCACCAGAGATGTGTTATTATAAGCATACCTGTCTCACTACTCTGTTATGTAAAAAGTCAAACTCCTATGGAGTCCTTGTTTTTGATCAGTGCTGGTGCTCATCAACATACTTAGTGTTTTTGTTCACTTTTACATACATTTAGCACAGACTATTTTGAACATTTTGTGTTCCATGTAGAGATTAAGACGACATGGATATAGAACACTGTTTTCATGTTTTGTCAAAAATTATTTATCCCTCTCTTAATGATGGCATCATGGTAATCAGCCCATTTTTATTAGGCATATTTCCACTGGTAAGGTATTGTCGCACCATATTTACACCCCAGAGAAACATAAGCCATGGATTAGAAGTTCCTGAAACTGATCAATTTTAAAGATAAAAGAATTAATAAGAAAAAAAAAGCCATTTATTTTAGAAGGGTACCACCAATGCTGTTATTAAAAACTAATTTTTTAATGTGGGATAATTTCCCCCACTGTATATTCATTTGATCTGACTTTACTACATTTTCAGTCAGACTCAATAGAACAAAGTCCTGCAACTTTCAGGTACATCACTTCCTCAGTATGCAATCAAGTTTTGCAGTAGATTAATTTATTCAAATGTTTTTCCAACCTCTGTGTCACCTAATAAAATACAAGATAAAAACAAAAGTTAAGCGACTCTTCCAGTAAGAGACATTAGTAAAAATGTGAAAACTCCTTTTTTTAGGCTGACCTATCAGATTCATACTGTGTGAACATTTTCTGGTGGGAACAGGCAGTTTCACTCAGCTCCTCATGACAGCTCCCACCTCAGTCCTCCCACTTGCTCACGAGTCGGTTCCAACCGGCTGGAGGAGACGGACGCTGTAACTAAATCAACCCAAAACAGAAGGAAGAGGACGTGTTCTGCTGAGTCATGTCTGAGTCATCATGGGGCTTTCACATGGCATGACTTAAAAAAAAAAAAAAAAAAACTGCTTCAGGAAGTCCTGTTTCCCCCTGTTTCCCATCAACTTGCTGATGTAGACAAGGCAAAATATAAACAATAGAGCCAACAATGTAACCTTGTATAATAAGGAAGCCATTTGTTCTCTCTAAAACAGCCTTGGCTGCCTTCAGGGAGTCAAATCTAAATTCATTTATTTTGGCTGTTACTGCAGTTAGTTGACCTTGACAGAGTTCAATTGGGGAGGTAAACCAAAACTTTCAAAATAAACTGAGCATGTGTGTTTTCATCAATCTGAGGTTTCACTTTAAATTATGGAAATAAATGTATCGTTCTAATTTATCGAGGGGTAGGTGCAAATGTATTTCAGGGGGTAAAATGTCGACGGTTTAGAGGTTTGAGAAAACTATGACAGTCATTCAAGAATGAGAGCAAAAAAAAAGTTTTGACATCTTTATAAATATTAAAACCACATAACTGTCTTAGTGTGTTTTAAATGGTTTATGTGGAGACGGGTCTTAACGTGAAATATCTAAATGTAAAGTGATCATTTTTGATTCACAGTGATCAAGTGAACCTCCAATTTGATTTTTTTTTTTGGGCAAAATGTCAACGTCTTCACGAAGGAAACACACGTGCCTCTGTAGAGTTGTGCATTTATGGAAAAATACGATAAATCTCTTTGCAGATCAAACAACTTCAAACAGATTGCAAAACAGAAATCCAAGTAGTCCGTGTTACGACGACTAAAAGAACAGCTCTAGTATTACAACTTCTCCTGAATGATATTGTTAGCTAATCGCGTCAACCTCCCCACATCATTCGTTATGATACTGTGATAAACAAATATCTTCAAAATTACAAAACAAAAATAATTTAGTTAACTTAAATCTAGTCATCTAAAAACATGACCTTCCACAGGTAAGCAGTTTCAGTACCGAGGCTTTTGTGTTGACAAACTAACAAGCTCTGAATTAAATAATGTGTCGAACTCTTTGGATGTCAGTACAAGCTGCTACCGTTTCTTCGCAGCGGTCTGTGCAGGACCGCTTTGACAGTTAAGTATGTATGCATGTATATGCTACGTTTTCTTTAGTCTCTTGGGATTACTCTGGAATCCATTGTGTGCGAGGAAAGTCCCAGCTTTCAAACACGACGTCACTTGGAATCTCCCAGCAGGTGGACAATGAGTTCGTAGGTGGATAGGACGATGGCTGTGTTGGGGATTTGTCTGATTAGCTGTGGTACGAGTCCTCTGTAAAAAGCTGCGTAACCTTCTTCCACAGCTATCAACCTCCCCGTCTGGAAGAAGTATTTGTACTTGCTGCCCTCTTCTCTGAGCCTGGTCCTGATGACCTCTGTGTGGACACAATGAATAAACAGTTAGACAAACAGAAGTGTGTCAGGACTCTGAGTTGTAAATGCAGCGAACTTACCATGTGGGTAAGCTATGCAGGAAGCGCAGCCCTTCGAAAAAGCTGCCGCCATCATCAGCCGCAGGAAGTCTGACGCTCCTTTCTCGTTGTCTCCGTTCGGCGAGGCGAACTGGCTCTTGGCGAGGTGCTTCTTCAGCGTCTCGTAGATGAGGAAGCAGATCATGGTTTCGGAGATTCCGGCGTAGGACGCAGTCAGGCCGCGGTAGAAACCCCGCACTCCCTCCGTCCTGTAAACGTAGCGAGCGCACTGCAGCGCGTTCATCTTCTTCTCTCCTCTGGCTCTGAAAGTCAAACCGATAGGGATCGTTAGTGACAAGAGGTCACGTGTGGTTTTTAATGGTCTTATTTTCCATGAGGTAGAAGACGCCACAGGCAATGACAACCAATTCAAGACAGACGTTTAAGGAAAACAAGCAATTTGTGGTTGTTGTAAGTAGGTCGGCTCTCAAACGGCCACGTCGTCTTGCTTTTATTGTTTAATAGAGCTGATTATGGCTTACTGGGAGAAGTATAACAGTCTGTGCAATATTGAAAGTTGTGGGTTAGACTCCAGCTTCCTCCTCTGTCACAAGGACAAGGCATGTGTTGCCAATCCATAAAGTGGTTAATAAATGCATTGCCTATCAATTGTGGCTTTAGTGTAAAGAGCTTTGATTGGTACAAAGATCCAGACCATTTCTATTTAGTGGGTCATTTTGAATATGCATCACAATAAAGGTCTGAATTAAAAGATTCATCTTTCTCATTGTCAGTAACCCACCTACTAAAGAAAACAAAAGTCCCTCAAAAGAAATCCATATGCACACAACCTTAATCACAAGTCCATCTTAAAGCTAGAGATGCACCATTGGCTGTAGCAACTGGTAGATCAAACAAAGAATAGATTGTTTTGTTTTCAATAAAAGCACCAAAACTAGTCCTTCTACTCTTGATATGAAGCCTTTGAGCTGCTTTTGAACATCAATGCTGTTTCTGCTCGTTTGGTGTGTCTAATTTTTTTAGATGGATTATTTTCAGAATGCTCACAAAATTTCAGTGGAACCTGACAATTTGGTTTAAAACACCAGACTACAAGCAAAAAGCCCTGGACAGGAGAAGGCATGGATACGATTCACTCTTTAAGTGATTTGTCACCTTTACCCTACATAAGGAAGAAAGATCAATTCAATGTTTTCCTTATTTTGGTCACTTATTAACCAGTCTAACTCAGCTTCTTCTGTTGTTCACATAGTTCTTTATCCTTCTTAATTCACCTGCTTGCGCAGCAGGAAAGAACCCGTCTTTTTAGGGGGCAGAGAGAGCAGACTTGTTTTCTGTGACCTTACTACTGCTTCAAGCTTGGCAACGTAAATATGGCCAACTGGATGAAGGACAGTGCGTCAGTGGTGCGTATTTATAAAGGCAGGTCACACGCTCGGCCTCGCACTGCAGAGCAGTGGGGCTGTGAACTCAGGCCCCCCCCACATGCCTTCGCTTGAAGGTCAATTATACTTTAGCACCTGTCAACCCCCTAATATAGGCGTTTCACTCAACAACACTATGCGCCTAAGAAGATAAACAACTATAGAAAATACCAACAGGAAACAGAACATACTTTTTCTCCAGCTGCATCCTTGTCTTGACCATCCAGATGGGGTTCATCAGAGAATTGGTAACAAAAGCTGAAAACAATGAACATTTACATTTTAATCTTACAGTATAAGACTCAACCATTCAAGCATGCCATAGTAATGTTGGAGACAATGAAGTTGGAGATGATGAGGTTAATTAATAGTTCATGTTATCAGGTTTAATAAATGGTTTATATGGCACCGAATTGCACAATATTTCTGTTTCGTTTATCGATTAGAGACGCCTGGGCTGCTCACCTGCAGTACCAGCTGAGGACATGTGCACCAGTCCACTGTTGGGGACAAACAGCCCGTTGAACAGCTCCTTTGATTTTGAATATGCAGCAAAGTAAATGGCTCTGAAAGAGAGAGAAAGAGAGAGACGCTGATAAGGACTCTAATCAGAAGCGGCTGCAGATTAGCTCACAGTTTTACAGTAAAAGTGCTTTCGTCCACTCGGTGCGAATGTGAAAGCGAAGCTATAAATGAAAGCGGAACAGGACTGTGTGAAGTTTTGATGGTGTGCCTAGAGGAATCTCTTTCCTAGCGCCAGCTCTCTCTGTTCTGCTTCTGGAACAGACTGTCGCTGCACGAGAACACGCTGAATAAGCACCGGCCAAGCCAGAGATGCCCACTGGGACGCTCTGCATTGAAATCTGTCAAAGCTCGCCGGTCTAACAGCAGCACATAATAATGCTGTGGATACTATTCAACCACAGACGAAGCTTATGAGTAACACATAACTCCCTTTCGGTGTTAAAGTCCGAACAACATTTAATGCAAGGTGAATCAGAAGGTATTTGGTACGGCAAGGCTATCAGCCGAACGGAAACGGTGCAAAGTGCACAACTTTGTTGACACTAAACATAGAATAAAGGTGAAGTTGAGGCGTCATAGTACGTTCTCCTGTCCAAACTTTCCCTGTAGATTAATCGCCACCTATTCCCGGTATTTTGTTTGTTATTCTGTCACACACACACGCACACAAACGTGCCCCAAGGTTTATGAAAAACAGCAGTCTCATGTTGACAGCTGCATCACACGCAAACTGTATGGGACTCGGAAGTCGCTGCCATAACAACGGCTTCCTGTTTATGTAACAAGTCCAGTTTTTTTAGCCGTTAAAAAAAAAAAAAAAAAAAAGACAAATAAACCGTTTTGTGTTTTATTGTTTACCCCGTAGATTCAGTTTAAACCTCTGGAGAGTCAAAGTTAAAACGCTTTATTTTGAATGTGCTTTGTTTATTGTTTTTGAATCCATTGAGTCGTTTGTATGTGTGATTTTCATCTTCACCGACAGGCCGCCATGTTTGAAATACACTTGGAGCAAAGATGCACAGCAAAGCCTGAGGAACTGAGAAGTGTGCACAATGAGTCTGCTGTACCTTGAAGGGGCAACACCCACGAGATTCGGCCCCAGTCCTCGGAAGAGAGAACTCGGTCCCTCTTTTTCAAGAATCGATCTGTAATGGACACAAAGCAGAAACATTTAATACACAAACATGAATTAAACCAACTTTTGTTCATGTCTTTTTTTTTTTTTTTTTAAATCAGGGGAATGGATGCGAGGACTCTGCTGCAATCCCCTTTATAGTTGCATCAGCTCAGTTCAGTGGATTCTGCTCTGAACTTCGTGCCCTGGTTGGTGTCTGGTGAGTCACGCCAGGCGCGTCCTCAGAGACGTTTTAACCCTTTGAGGGAAGTGACCCATCTTAGCCATGTGACAGCTCGCTCTGGCCTGACTGGAACTGAGAAGAGGGGAGTGTTTCTGTAATGCGCACACTGTTGGTCATGCAGGGTTCGTGAACTCCACTCCCTTCTGTCACCGACACCTGACGCCTCTTCTCAAACAATGACAAACTGACCACTTTTTAGGTCGAAGCAATGTTCAGTGACAAGGTTTCATTGTCCATGAAATCTGTTATAATCCTTTTTATTGTGCGCTGCTTCTGTCCCACTCTTAGGAAACAAATGTTGCTGCATCTTCAAACACAGAAGCTTAAAGTAAAATAAAAGTAGACAATAACATTTCTTCAACAAGCCATTTATAGCTCTCCATCAGTGGCTGCATGAAAAAACACGTTCGATTCGATTTCTTCTAGAAATCAGCATAATTATGTAAATATAAAGATACATTTTGAACAAATAGACACTGAAACATCATGACTCATCTTTTAGATCAAAGTGATGTCCAGTCAAGCTTTTGCTGTTGGGTCAAATTAAATTCATTTTGTTTAATCTCTTTTTCCATTAAAATGCAGGGTTTTTTTTTTTCTATAAAACAACAATGTTGCATAATTAGATACAGAACTTTATAAAATTAAAGCAGAGCAAAGCGAGCACTGATCAGTGGCTGAGGGAGTCTACATTTAATTAATCGCTATAACTGAGTCAGTAAATACAAAATCAAATGAAATAAATGTCAGCTCTAGACTTGACTTGATGATTTATTTGTTTGGCAGTCCTGGAGGACTATCTCCAAGATTTACAGCCTACAAAAGCAGCCGGCGCCAGTTTAAACCAGTTGAGTTTGCAAACCTAGTCGTCCGAGCGTAATACAACACTGACCCAGCACTGCGCCTGACTAATGCCCCTCCTTCGTTCTCTCTCAGCCAACTGGGGTAAAGTCTATTTCTTCTCAACCAATCTCTGCAGACATGAAGATGGACCACTTCCACAGACATCACAGAAATCGGTTTTAGTCAAATCACGGGGCAAGAAGAAAAGAGGGAGTTTGCACTTGAACAAACAGCGGGTTAAAGCCTCTAAACAAGAGCAGGACACAGTGTACTTAATCCTCGCTTTATGTAAGACTAGATTAAAAGGCGTTTTGATTTAAAGATTATAAAAGTAGCAGGACTCTGGAAATGCTTCCAGGAATTTAAAAAGAAGCATAATAAAGATTTTTACTTTTGAGATAATTTGAATTTTTTTTTTTTTTAATTATTACACACTATTTCCAGTCATCGCTCTAAATGTTGTGCAGATAAACATCAGGTTTCACCAGCTGCTGGGAAGGAACAAGTCGTCCCTCCGTTTGTAGTTGGAACAATAAAACATCTCCAGAGGCAGATTGCACGGTGCGCCGCGTTGCATCACCGTTTGGCTGACAACATAAACAAACGTCTTACCGGAGGACCTGCAGCAGCCCCGGTGTAACCGTCCCGGGTCGGATGACCCCAGCGCCGCTGAGGGTTCCCAGATGGACCTGGAACACGGGCCGCAGGGTGAGGCCGGACGACTGCAACCGTGTCTTCAACACCTCCAGTGGGCAGGTGACGATGGCTCCCACCGTGCCGCTGCATCTACGAGACGAATCGGGAGCGTTAGGAACTCGGCAAGCTTTGAGACGCAAATATGAAAACCCAAGTACGCAGCCACAGAATCATCTGTTGCCGTTGGATGCAACTTATTAGCTTCCACTGAGGAGTGTTTTTCCATCAACGTGCAGCTGAAGAGCTACAGGCCAGGAGACCAGTGAACAATTATGGTCTAAAGCAGTTTCCTCACTCCGCAGTGGAAATTGTTCGAGCGGACCCAACACATCTGGCCGACACGGTTCTTCAACTCAGACATCCTAATTGCACATAAAAAAAAGGAGCTTCTTCCTGAGGGAAGGCCTTTTCAGGGCAACTCTTTCAAAGTTATTCAAGTGGTTAATAAAGCAGAACGTCTTTAACAAACAGCATAACCTCACCAGCAGCAAGCTTAGCAGACCAGAGATGATTACACTAAGCCTCTCTGCTGCGTCACGTCTGAAGGACAAAGTCAAATATCTTGGCAAAAGTAACAACTCACCCAATTATCTCATCACTCATTACCTGAAATCCAGTTATTAATCCTTCAAGGAGAAATTAAAACTCATTACATTTTTCACAAGGCGTAGGCTGGTATGAGAGATGCAGTAGATTTCCTAGCACCAAGTACAGAGATTTCCTACAGTGTTCACGTAAAATAAAAATAAAAAAAAACTAATAAAAATTCATTTTCCTACTGCTTTTGATACTTTTCAAACTTACTTTAGCAAAAGAATAATACATTTAGAACCAAGTATTGCTGACTGTGCAGAATATTAGATCTTTTCTGACATGTTGGTCCTCACGAAACAACACGGGTTCAACAAGAAGAAGTTCTACATAACGCCTTGACTTTCCGTCTTTAACTACCAGAAACCGTGCACATTTCCCTCACCTTCTTGCAATCCTGACAAAACCAAACACTAGCAGGTATGTTGAATTGTTGCTATGCATGCAGCTGACAAGTCGAGCCAGGGCAATAACACCGGGCTTCAAGTCAAAAATATTATTTAGATAAGAAACCAAAGGATTTCAAACCAGCTCCTTCAAGGTGAAAATTAAACGGTTTGAAAGCACAGTGTAATCATTTTGTGTCCTTCAGCTCCGGACAAAGCCCAGTACTATAATAAAAATAATAATAATGTTATCTATACCATTCATTCATTACTAGTTTCACATGAGCTTAAAAAGAAGCAGTGGCAGATGTCAAGCAAACCTTTTAAGTCTACGTAATCTTACACTGCTTTGCTGTCCTGTTCCTTGTAGGGTACTGGTATAACGTGCTGGTTTTAGATAGTTAACCAGTTTGGGTATCGTCCTCTGGCCAACAACCCTATGGTACACCTGTGATAGTTTTAAAATGGAGCATTACCTCACTGAGAGCGATGGACGGTTCCAACACCTAGACTACTTAAATTTTCAAAACAGACCGTTTCAAAAATTAAAAACATGTTTTTCTTTGCTAATAAGAGTATGGCCAGGTTTTTTTTTTTTTTTTTTTTTTTAAACCTTCAAGTCCACGCTACCGTCTGACAAAAAAGTATATATGGTACAAATTTCATCACCTTTACCCATCCGCATGTGTCTGCGAGCCGTCTCTTTGGACATCAACAAGCAGCTACGATTTTTATGACCACGAAACAATTTTGTTTTCGGTCAGAGTTTAGAATCAAGTTCACGATTATGAGCATTAAAAATGTGTCATTTCCTGGAGTGAATCATTTTCTCTCCCAGTGACAAGAATGCAGTAATATCCTGGTGACAAATCCCTGTGCTCCTGCTTTTTAGTCATTTTCTTCTCCTCAGCCTTCTAGCATAGGAGTGTAAAATGACTCTGCTCAGAGAAAAAGAGGTCTAACATCACACAGAAAAGCTTTAAACCACAATAACAGCATGACAGACATGATTCCAGGGTTTTGAGGTTATAACTTTAAAAAAAAAACATTGACAGAAGAAATTGATGTCTAAACTAGACTAAATGTTTTTTTATTCTGTTTAAATTTTTGTAATATTAACTTAGACAATAGATTCAGATTTATTATAGTAGCTACCCATTACACCAACAAGCCTGATTTTACTGTAAATTTCATATGCGGAGCTAAAACTGAAACGTTAAATGACGCCATTAGCAAGACAGGATTAAAAATAATTTCTCCTTCAACTATGGCTTTTATTATGCAACCCAAGCTGCTTATTGCGAGATAATGTGCAGTTTTGAAATGCAAACATTGCGTGTTGGGATTGTCGTCACCGTCATGTCACAGGAGCGGTTGCTGCTTCTTACATAATGCAGTGAAGGACATGTTGATGCTAAAAGCTAGCTACAAATGCGACCGCGGTAAATAGAGCCACATTGACAACGAGGGTAAAACGGTCAACCAAACCACGTCATTATGAAACCCGTTAAGCTGATGTTTAATCTCTAAACTGACAGTAAATGTTTTAAATAAGAATGTCGTTCGACGAGACACTAGCTGGCGCATCTCAGGCAACCTTAGCGGCAGAAGATTAGCAAACTTCCGCATGGAGAAGGTTTCTGGGGAGATTACGCTAGCCGGTCATTGTCCACCACAACCTTAATAAAGTCCTAAAACTAAAGTTCACAGCTTTCCCATATAACTTAATCGCCCTTTAAACCATTTACATTACTAAATAATCAGTCGGTCACTGAATTAAAGGATAAAATAAAGAAAGACGTTGACGGCACACGAGAGGTTGCGCGGCGCTAACAGGAGCTAGCTGGATTTAACACTATCATAGGCAAGTACAAACCATTAAATAAGAAAAACATGTCGGATCCAAACAAGTATAATATTTTAAATAACGTTCACACATTTTAGGTTTACATAATCTTGAACTGACTTACCCCCCGGCGAAGAGATGCAGCAGAGTGTCCTTCTGTGGCATCTTTCACGTTTGTTCAAATAGCCACCATGTTGTCACTGGGGTTCTAGTAGAAACCGCGTTGAGCCGCAGAAAGAAAGACGGGGACAGAGTTTAAGTCACCGGTGCTCAGCAGGTCATTTGTATCTGCGTGTCCAACCCCGTCGCCGGCTTTTTTCGATCTGTCAGCGAACAGCCGTGCTGCCCGGTTCCGTCCCATTTACGTAAGAGGGACGGACGGGGGTGTCGGCTCTGACGTTGACACATGTGCTCCTCAGTGTCTCCTTGACTTTTTTCAAAAATGTTGCACAATTAGACCACAAACACCAACACAACTTCCAAAAAAACAACAACCGGGCAATACTTTGAACTGCTGACCTTGAGCAGCTTTAGAACAAAATAAAGCAGGCTCAATATAAGCATTGTACTTATAATTAGTGTTGCCACCTTCAGGGCCGGATTTAGAAAGATAAGGGCCCCTGGGCTAGAGCCATTTTTGGTGCCATTTCCTAAAAAAGAAAAAAGAAAAAAAAAAAGGGGGGGGGGGGCCCCAGGGCCCCCTTTTGCCCCCCCCCCCCCCAAAAAAAAAATACACTGTAGCTGCAGAATTTAAAAATATTTGAGTATTGTATACATTAATAAAGATGTGACAATATTAAAGCGCCACACTTCATACGGCCCTATGAGTTTCATAACTACAGTGTTTGTAAAATATGCATTCATTACAGTGCATGTTTTTAAGCACAGTGTTGGACCCTGGGATACTACCGGCCCAGCCGTCTTTCACAAATGAAAAGGACGACCACCATGGCCATGTCGGCCATTGTCGTGGAAAAAATTACTTTAACGAGTCTGGTTGGGGAAGTAACACTAGACAGGACCAAGGGCATCCCCTGCTGTTATGGCACTGTAGAAGTCTATAGGAGAGCAGCTTGACCAATCTCATGATAAGATCATGCAGACATGATCTCATCATTAGACACAATCTAAAGCACAAAAGGGGTGAGGAGCACATTATAAAATTTTCCATTACAGCCATCTCTAATACAGCGAGGTGTCAGTTTGCTTTATGCTGACAGTTTTGTAAAAGAGTGAACAAGAAAGCAGTCACTCATACACAGAGGTTGGTTAGAGTAGTACTCAAAAGTTACACTCCAGTAAGAACAGTACTTCAACACATTTTAAGTAGAACTAAAAATTAACCTCCCAAGAAATTACTTAAGCTTAAATTAAGCAAAAGTAATATATATACATATACACTTTGTAGAAAAGGCTACTAAGACAGTCAGAAATATACATTTATGTGCAAATTCTGGTATTTCAAAGACTAATTTGACAAAGAAAAAGAAAACGAGGATTTCAAATGGAGCTTGTTCTAGTCCCAATTTACCTGTTCTTTAAATGGCTATTTTCCTATACGACCTATTAGTATCGGATATTAAATAAATCATCATTCAAATTCGACATCTTGAAAAAAATTAATCAAACCAGAATATTTTGAAAGCGCAATTGGAAACTAAATTCATCATATCAGGAGATGATTGAGGAATGAAGATTTGTGATTCTTATGCGATGCTTAAGCTTCTGCGCTGAACGTAACGCTGGGCCGTTCCCATAAATACATGGAAAGATGTGCCGCAAAAACAGTGCTCTAATGTAAATTTATATGCAATACCCTGAGATATAAAATAAGCTACTAGAACAACAACAATGCAGGACATGCTGAACTATATGCTTATCTTGTACCCTTACTTCCTGTTGACATAATAGCTTCTAGAAATCTTCCATTAACCTGTTTGCCTGGAATTAGTCGGGAGATAAGAAGAAAAGGCAAAACAACCCCTCCAGAAGGTCAGCATATGAACGCAGACCATGAAATGTTGCATGTGTGTGTGCAAAATCTTGCATTATAGTCCATTTTCTCCTACAGTGTATGCACTAAAACAATGAAGGATATTTGCTGATAGGAAAGCTATGAAGTCACCTTGATAAAACCTTCAGTGTTTGTCACAACAACATCCTGGTTCTTCTTCCAAAACATCTCGTCAAACAAGACGCACTTGCATGTTGAGCCGTTTAAAATTATGACAGTGTTTTTGTTGGCAGCCAATAACATGGTGTTGACATGAAAAACATGGTTTATTTTGCTTAGTGAGGTAGTGCTGGATTGTATTTGCATATTATTTTATGAGAAGTAGCAGTGTAGCGTCTTACATTATGTAACATCGGGTGTACTTTCCTGCAGTCATGCCATCAGATCTAATTTAAACTTGTGTAAATTGTTGCACCTCTGACATTAGATACAGCTGCTCTGTTTTTGTATTTATATCTCTGATGTGCCACATTTAAGAAGCACGTAGCTCTAGTTCTGCAGAATAAATGTGATAGGGGTGTGTGCTCAGGGGTGTGTGTTTATACTGTGTTCTGATTCGACAGAGATGAGCAGAAGAGGCGACTTCTTCCTCCTGTTTGTTTCATATGTTTACATTGAGAAGCCCGACCAGTTTCTGTCAACAAAAGCAGAAGCCAGGCCAAGTATTTGCTATGTTTGAAATCAGATACAGTCATAAAATGCCAATCATCCGTTTTGTCCGTGAGCTGAGAGAATGTTAAAGGTTTTCAGGTTTTGGAAATACTGACACCAAGTGACCAGATGTCCAATGCACATCTGCTTTTACTTTAAAGTTAAACCCAAACTTTATTTCGGTTTCGCGTCACAACTTTTGCTGTTGATAATTTCAGTTACATCCAGCTTTGTGAAATCTGCCAGCTTTTAATTTTTTTGTTGCCAGCTGCCGTTCCTAATCCCGAGCCTTATGTAAAAAGATGAACAAATGCGCGGATTAAAATCTTTGTGTAAAACCATCACACAATGATGGAACAGAAACCGGGAACAGCTGACTGCTCCGGGCCTCCAATGGTACCTATTGACCCATGTATTCAAAATCTCTTTTATGGAATCATACATCTTTTATTCCAAAATCGGCACACATTTCTTGATCCATCGTCTTCCGCTTATCTGGGATCAGGTTGCACGGGTCACCGATCCAACAGAGAAACCCAGACGCTGATCAAACATTTCTGGGACGTAGGATCATATTCCCAAACTTGACTCCGCAGATCTACTCTGACCTGGACTTGATCGATGGCCACCTCTGTGGGAAGAAGCTCATATCATCTGTTAGTGTCCAGCATCACTCGTATCTCATGCTTGGATTATTTCAAACAGGACATTATTTGTTTAGCACATTCCAGCAACAAGGCAGTTCAAAGTACTTTACATTATAAATACAAAAATAAAAATCCAAAATAAATATATCAAATAAAACAAAAAACATAATGTGCTCATACCAATCAGTATCAAAATTTCACAGGTTTAAACTTGTCCCACCTTTGATAATCTGCTGTTTTCTGTGTGTTTGAACTTGCAAACAAAGTAGTCCCATAAACCACACCGCAGAGATAGTGAATCACATGTAGTTGCATAACGGTTATGTCTCCAGGCCAGTGACGTGCTTTGGTGTCCAGCAGAGTTCCCTTCTGCCACAAACTGAGGCGTCATATCTCGCCGACACTCGCGCAGCTCTGCTCTGCGCTATTTGCGGACAGATTGCTTGGCGTTTAGTGATTCGTTTTCTCAACAGTCTCTGAATTGTTTGGTTGTTCTAATTACGCAGGAAAAATTATTTCACTTGCTGGTGCTCAAGAGATGATGTACCATTTTTGCATGCACATCCATGAATGTTTCACTTTGCAGCAGATGTTGGACAGATGGAGACTTTAAAGTCAGACTCTTTTCCTTCCCACAGCTTCCTTCGAAGAGTATATTTGAAACCTGCCGCTGCTTGGAGTCATCACGAACAGCAAGACTGTGGCTCCTAAAACTGGCAACATGTAGTAACAAAAGATTTAACAATTATTTTTTGGTGATCTGAATTTACGTCCTTCTACATTATTTAGTTTACCTTTTCCAATTTCAGAAAACCCATCTGGTCTAAATGTCCACTTATGCAAGACATCCGAGATCAATCAAGTTATTTGTTAAAAGCCAGGTGAGGAATACAAGTCGGAACATTTTTCTTTTCTAAAACTGAATTGTTAATTTGACGCTTTTAACAAAAGTTTATTGCTCAACTAAAAAATATACGTAAAATATTACTTAAGAACGACACGTTAAAAAATGTTCACAAATAATTTTCAATGCATTTTAATAATTACTTGAAATATACTTGGTAACATGGATGGACAAAAGAAATTATCAATTCTTTTGATGCTGGGGTTTTCCATTTACTTTTAATACACAAGGGAAAAAAACCATCCATCTTTATTTATAAACTATTCTTTCAACATAGTACTGATTAAATCTAGAAAACCACTAAAACAATTCATACATTTTCACAGTAGGCTTTTTAATATAAGAATTTTATTGTTCTTATGGGTTTACAAAATAGTGACTTTTTTTTTTTACATTGAACTCAATAAAACAGTCTCACAAGGCCTTTGTGTGCCATGATAACGACATTTCCTGCAACCATTTTAAAAGTCTCAACTTGTAAAAGCCAGGAACTTGTAATATCCAAGTCCGCCACCAGAGGGCAGAAGTACAGGACTGGTTTCAGAAATGTGCATCGTAAGTGATGCGCTTGGCCTTATTTTCTATAGATCTTCACAGGGATGTTTTCAACTTTCAGATTCATTGTAGTTCTGATCCAGGATTAAAACACTGGAGAGACAAAGCTGCTAAGCAGAAACATATGCGGTACATTTATATTTAGTCATTCCACTTACCGTCTCTGTTTGTTCAGTGGTGAGAGGAAAAAAAAAAAAGAAAACTGAACCTGAAGTAACCACCAGCATGACGTTGACACAGGCTAATGGGGCGGAAAGATTGAAAACGCACCTTGTGTGGGAGGAGCCTGATGATGCAGCACAGCTTGTTCACAACACAATTTAACTCGGATGAGAACTGCAGAACTTAACGAGGGCCGATTCTTTTTACACAGCACAATGGATGCAAAACAGAACACACGAATAACCGAGTTTATCGTCACCGTCGATATCACACCGCAGCTCTTCCACTAGACAAAGCCTAACACAACTCATACAACTTACTGGAAAAAAACAAAAAGCCAACCTAAGGCATAAGCAAATTTAGAAGTCGATAGGCATCTTTTTACTAGTAAGAAATCCGGCCAATAACTTTCATCCAAGGGAAAGAAAAAATAAAAAGATAGTCATTATAGCTTAACAAAACTGTAGGCCTTTGAAATTGGTGCAGAATATTTTTTGACTGCATTTTTAGTTTTTAAATCCACATGGTGAAATCACAAATAGGAGGAGAATCCCATAACTCATTTATTGTCTTTACCCGTTTATCCTTGCAGGGTCACAGTGGCGATGGGTCAGGTACCCATCTCTCCAGTGGTCCCTGGGCGAGAGGCGGGGTTCGCCTTGGACAGGTTGCAAGTCTATTGCAGGAAAACATGGAGAGACAGGCCACCATGTGCGCGCGCGCACACACACACACACACACACACACACACACACACACACACACACACCTAAAGAACAATTTAGAGAGAAAAATTCACCCAACAGCCATGTTTTTGGGCTGTGGGACGAACATGGGCCGGAAGAAGAGTGCTGCTCACTGCACCACTGTCGCCTGTAGCCAAATACCAGAAATCACTTTTAGATAGGATTTGCTGTATTCGACAGAACAGCCTGAGCAAGCAGAATGACAAGTCTGATCCAATAAGAGATTGAACACCACAGATAATGTGAAATAATCTTTAATAGATACTTACAAACAAATTTACACCAAGTAATACAAATCAAGTGGAAGCAAGCAAGGAAAAGTAGGGTGTACCACTTATACACATTTAAAAACATAAGTTTATGATATGGCATTTGACAAACTGTTGGCAATTTGACCTACTTCCATTACATTTTGTGCAGCACTGTGTAGATTGTCGCTTTCTGTTAATATGGTGCTTTAAAACCAAAGTTTATCAAGTCAGGCACCTACAAAGTCAGCATCCAAAAACCCCTGACCCCAGCTTTACACTTCATAGACAAACAAGACATAATGGTTCATGGTTTTCTGCCAGTGGGACCCAAGAGTCAAACATTTAAATGCTCTTTTTTCCTCCTTTCTTTGTTTTAATATGTGCAAATCAGTGCTCAAACATGGAGATTATGAGTTTTTAAAAAAATGCTCTTGGGCCTCAACAGCACATGGTCAAGAACTACTGCACTAATAAAAACAAGGAGTGACAAAAAATGATAAAAAAAAAATTTGTTTGTTGAAAAGAGTTTCCTGCAGGTGCATGCTACAAAGAATCACAGTGACATTATCTTTCTGTAGAAGACTGCTGATGATATTCCTGCATTGCAGCAGCAGCTGAGCAGATATGTCCATGTTACAGAGAGACCTGGACGCAGTGAGTGGCCTGTGCTGCTCATAAACGGACTCAGAGCACCAGTAACTCTATAAAATGGTCATCAGCTCTTTCCTGTGTCATGTGAACAGCAAATGTATTTAAAAACCAGCTCTAAAACCCAGAATTTCATAACGCTTAATTTGAGACTGATGCGAGTGTACTGCCATCTTGTGGTCAGATAACAGCAGAGCACTGCTGTGTTTGCTGTGTTTTTTTTGGCTCAGTGTTCACCTCAGTGTCGTCTCAGCACAATTTCATTCAGATTTCCAAGGCTACAAAGACAGGAATGCATAACTCAAGCTTGGAGGTCACAGCAGATGCCACATTACCCTACAAGCTAGAAGTGGTTCACCAGCGCGGTGACTGTCAGGGCATCAGTTGGATCAGTGTGTGCATAGTACTCAGTGATTCCTGATTTTACAAAGTTAAAGATTACAATTGAAAAGAGTCATAAAAACAGGATAAGAAACTCCAGAGGAGTTTTGCAACTGACAGAGAAGCGTACTTGCTGATTCACGCAGGTGCCTATATCAGTCCTGGAGGCTTCAGTAATGCTGCCAAACGGGTTGAACCCAAGGACGATCCCAGAGAAAGAAACGAGGGAGTGCAGAATGTGTTTCGTCAGTCAACTTCGTCATTGGTAGAGCAGGTAGTTCTTGAGAGAGGCTGGCAGGGGAAGTCTGTGGATTTCACTCAGCCGGTCTCTTCCTAACGCCACCCTCACCGAACGCCTGCATAGGTCCATCAGCGAAAGAGGTTCAGCTAGGAGAAGACAAAAGAGGCAGAAGGGTGAGGTACAGGATCGGCTTGCAGGGACTGTGTCGTTTAATTGGTCAGCAACCGATACGTTCTGTGACCTACATAAGAATCAATGAGAATAGTTACAGTATGAACATTAAACTGCAAACCTGCTTGGCTTTGTAAGCACTATATCAAGGTTTCAAATTTAAAAAAAACTCAGCGTGCTGAAAAAAAAAAAAAAAGACATCGTTTCATTCCTCATGAGCAACTTAAATTCAGCTGATCAAAATAGTTCAGGTTTGAAGCAGCTGAACCAGGAAGGGGAAGATCTGGTTGAAGTTGGGTCGTTTAGTTGGAATTAGCGGCATGTAGACTCAGCATCCAACTAAAAATAAACACAAGGTCCAAAACACATTTTGATCTCATGTCCAAAAGGGTTGAAATTTTGATGCCATTTGTTTATTCTTAGTTAAATGGATTAAAAATAGGTTAACAAAAAACATAAAATAAAGGCCTGGTACAATACTTTTAGTTTTACAATAATTCTGCACACCATCAGTTGCTCACCAGTTGTGAACACCGATAGGTTTACGTGGGAATAATTGTTTTAATTATAAATAAAATTAGATTATATTGTAGTACTTGTTGTCCTGCCCCATGCCTGCTTGCAAATCAAATCAAGACTATTTGATGTACAATTATATTATAAATTGATAGGAGTAACAAATGTACAAAATCCCAAGGAGGAACTCTAAGCTTAAACGGCAGTCAGTGGTTAGAAATGTGAATCTCCTTTGCTCATTGGTAATCTAAACAGTTTTTTTTTTTTTTTTTTTTTTAAAAAGGCAAAATCTTCAACTTATACAGTCAGATGAACATCAAGGAGGCAAAACACACAACGTATTGGAAGGATGCAGTGTATACCCACTGCAGGAGTCGGGCCCACACAGGCAAATTGTGCCCCACGTTTGGCACCAGTTGCCAAATCTATCCAGGAAGTAGGTAGATTTTCCAACTGCAACCTTTCTGTAGAACACATCAGTCAAGCTGTCAGATAAAAGACTTGGCAACCATTGTTCTGATGAGGAGGAAGAAACTAACTGCAGCTAAGAGGGTGTGGGTTTTTATCAGAGTTCAAGCAGGCCCGTGTTGGAGCCACACTTGTAAAACATCGGCTACATGTCTACCTCTGCATAGGGAGCATTGCAAAGTCTGAAAATGGCTTCCATCTTAAGGCGTGGAATCAGCTCTGCTCTTCAGCTAAAAGAGAGATCGTCACTTCAAACTGTAGACTGCTTTTTGTGAATAAGAGATTATCTGTGGCGCTTTTCTTGCACAGGCACAAAACTAGGTCAAAGGATCTGAGTCAAACATAAAAATCTAATGAGCACAAAGCACTTGGGATAGATGGGTAATACACGGTCTGATGTGCACCAATGTTTTCAGACCAAAAAGCTGGGCAAAATGGGATTAATCCAGTCTTAGTTTGTTTGCTTTAGTCTCTGTGATACTGAGCAGCATCAGTTTTTGATCCTGAACAACCAGGAACTTCTTGATATTTCACAAACATCTAGTCAGGAGGCTTTCCAACCAACTACTGGAGCCAAAGTACAGTTTGTGACAAAGTAGGGCAGTTCCCTTGAAGACCAATCTTTACAGTGAAAAGTCCTTCTTCATAAGGACACAAATCCCTGACATGATGAAACAGCAAGTCGCTGAAAGCATCACATAAATAATTAATCTGATCAAACTGCAAAGCACACTGCAGATAATTTTGAGCTATAACCAGTGCATAAAAAGGGTTACAAATAAAAGTCCTGCTATGCTTTAAAGGAAGCCTGTTTTGATGCGAGGACAAAGCATGGACTATTCGACCTTAGTTTACAGCATCAATAAATCCTCTGGTTATAAAATCTCTATATACAGCCAGAGAGTCGCTCATGGCAACATAATATGTTGAAACATTTACAATTCATACTTACGATCAAGTCCATTTATGTACCGGATTCGTATTTCACAGTGTCCCCACACGGCGCTCACTATTGGGTACAGCTTCTTGCCTTTGAGTCCTCTAAAAGCCACTCCGAGATAATGTCCATCCACTATGTAACCCAGAGTGCCCTCGTCCATGTCCAAGACCACCAGGAGCGAGTCTGGTATAATGAAAGTGTCGTCTGGCTCCAGGAAGGCCGGGTAGGTTTTTCCTGGAAGGTTCTTGCCATCGTGGTAGAGCTTACTTCTGCACAGGTCCCAGCCCCAGGATTCAGAGTTGCTCCCCACCAATGCCGTGTAGCCCACAGAATGGAGAGGGGCGTCGCTCGTCCCAACGCCAACCACCGCGTGCGTGCCCCTCTGACGCATGGCCCAGTTGATCTCCCATACATGAAGTCCCCTCGTGTAGCCAACACGCCCGCGGATGGCGTCCGTGCTCTGCGCCACAGGGTGCCTATGGAACACCAGCTTGTTGTCGTCCTTCACAAAAACGTTGAGGGAGCGGTCGTCGTTGTTCCACGAATGCTGGATCTGAGTGTCCAGGCTGGCGGGCGGCATGTCCAGCAGAAGGTCTAGACGAGATGGCTTGGTGTGACTCAGGGCCTGCAACTCCAATGTTAGGGGACTGAACGCCGGATCCCGCATGTCAATAGTTTTAATGCCACCTGGGACTTTCTGCCCCATGCTCCAGGTGGGTATAGCAGCTCCTCGATCCCCGCCTCTTTCTCCTCCCCCCGCCTCAAAGACTAATGGGGGGAGTGGTCAGCCTCAGAGCCTCTCCTCCGCCGTGCTCCTGCAACCTGGGACGCGTCTGATGTGGACCACCAAGACGAGACGTTAAAGACTAGTCTGGACAGTTGAGAGATGAAAGTACAGAAAACAAGTCAGGAAGTTTGTTTTTCTTGTGTGTAGACTTTAAATGTGAACATTAAGAGTAGAGAGGTGAACCGATCAACATTTTGTGGCCAATTTCCAAACTGGAGTGTTTTAAAAACTACGAACAGTCAAATGTTTTTCTAACCCTCTTAGTGTGAGTGGTCATTTGTACAAGGGGTTTACTATTATTTCAAAACAGTAGAAATTATGGAATTAAGATTTGTTTTGTCCTTAGCATATCATTTTCTCAATTAGCATGGTTAGTATTACTTACAAACACCAGTCTGAATGTATTCGCTTTGCAGTAACTGATGTTTCTTGGAAACATTAAGTTACTCCAATCCCAGCAAATTTCACAAGACAAAGATTCAAACAAGCCCCATTCACACCTTGAACTAGCCAAGTGTGAACAGGAAAATGTGACAAAATTTATAGTGACAATGATAAATTCTGATTAGTAATATTTGAAAAACACCCCCAAATTGACTTAATTTTTACTTTTATTTTCATTACTGTTGATTCATTGAGACCTTAGATACTTAATCACACTTATAAATGGTTAGTTATTCCATATAAAAAAAAAATTAAAAAAAAGGGAAATAGCTATGCATTATCACTGCAGTCAGCTTATCTAAAAGGTATAAAGCTCACTAGCTAGAATACTGTAAATATAAAGAATATTTTCTTAGAAAGCCGGGATTATATCAATCAGTGGATGCAATTGGTGAATTTCATTTGTGGTACTGGTCATTTCAGCTGAGGCCTTTTCTTTGAAAGACATTTCATACAATGCACAAAATCTTTGTATGTGGAATATCCAGTCATATTTATGATGCAATTAGGCCTGTCACGATAACAAATTTTGATAAGCGATTGTCTAAAAAATTATTGCAATATACGATAATATTGTTTCAAGACCTTCTGACACTGATTTAATGGAAATGACGTAATAATCCATGCTATTTCCTGCCATAGATAGATACATTTTATTTTCAAAAGAACACAACACTGGAACTGATAAACTAAATAAAACAACCAAAAACAAAAATAAAATGGATTCTCAGTCTCCATTAACAAAAAATGTACTTGAATAAAAAACTAAACAACATAAAGCCAAAGTGGAAATAAATACTGGATTCAACCAAAAGAGTGCAGATTATGAAGTCTGTATACTATATTGCCCTTCAGTAATCACTAGATTTAAATAGAGAAGACGGGCACATCCGACTACCTAATGCAGTAGTTCACACTACACGATTTATTGCCCCTATTTTCCCCTTACGACAATTTTAGAACGTTGGCCGATCTAAGATTGTCGCTGGTGATTTCGTAACCGATCATCATGTAGTGTATGGTGTGTTACGGTAAATCGTCATGGCCGCTCCGATCTAAATCAGGGGTCTTCCCCGACTGGGAGCTTAACGCTGAAT